>NW_024752372.1:350000-415232 GCF_018991925.1 Homarus americanus
ACATGCTGTCAAGTTGTCAGTATTAAGCTCTGTCACATGCTGTCAAGTTGTCAATATTAAGCTCTGTCAAATGCTGTCAAGTTGTCAATATTAAGCTTTGTCACATGCTGTCAAGTTGTCAACATCAAGCTTTGTCACATGCTGTCAAGTTGTCAGTATCAATCTTTGTCATATGCTGTCAAGTTGTCAATATTAAGCTTTGTCACATGCTGTCAAATTAATTGTCAGTATTAAGCTTTGTCACATGCTGTCAAGTTGTCAATATTAAGCTTTGTCACATGCTGTCAAGTTGTCAATATTAAGCTTTGTCAAATGCTGTCAAGTTGTCAATATTAAGCTTTGTCATGTGCTGTCAAGTTGTCAGTATCAAGCTTTGTCATATGCTGTCAAGTTGTCAATATTAAGCTTTGTCACATGCTGCCAAATTGTCAGTATTAAGCTTTGTCACATGCTGTCAAGTTGTCAATATTAAGCTTTGTCACATGCTGTCAAGTTGTCAATATCAAGCTTTGTCACATGCTGTCAAGTTGCCAGTATTAAGCTTTGTCACATGCTGTCAAGTTGTCAATAGCTTTGTCAAGCTTTGTCACATGCTGTCAATATTAAGCTTTGTCACATGCTGTCAAATTGTCAGTATTAAGCTTGTCACATGCTGTCAAGTTGTCAATATTAAGCTTGGTCATATGCTGTCAAGTTGTCAATATTAAGCTTTGTCATATGCTGTCAAGTTGCCAGTATCAAGCTTGGGTTGTGTTGTTAAACTGTCATTTTTCTCCTCCTGCCTTGTCAAGTTGTCTTAGTTTATTATTCTGTCAATCTCTGTCAAGTTGTCAATAAAGTGATCTGTCATATTTTGTCAAGTTGTCTAGAGTGTTTACTTTCATCTCCTGTCATATTCTGTTAAGTTGTCGCCGCTATTGTGGTGTTATGTTCTGTCAATTTGCCAGTTATGATCTCTGTCATCTACTGTCATAATATCAGTATTGTGTATATTATATTATACTAAGCTTTTATTGTTATAGTCTTGAGCTGTTGCTATTAGTATTAAGCTTCGTCTTGTGTCAGTAATTATTCTTGTCTTGTATTCGCCGTCATTTGTGTTCTCTCTCCTGCTTGGTCTTCTTATCACTATTATACTAAATTAAGCTTTCACTATTATGCTGGGATCTCAAGCCGTCTGTGCTCTACTTTGTCTCTCAAGCTGTCAGCGCTCTACTTTGTCTCTCAGCTGATATTAAAAAGCAAAAAGCAGGATCTCTCAAAGCTTCACCCTCAACCTTAGAATATTTCGTCAAATGTCTCTTCTAAACGTCAAAAGTATCTCAACAAAAGTCACAAACAACAAAAATTGGTTTAGGAAAATATAATTAGTTAGTTATAATAATGTATACAATATAGTATTATTATTTGGTGTAAAGCCATGTTGTTGTATATATATATTTATAATAACTACAAACACTTTTAGATGTCAACAAGCTTTTTGAACTGTTGTTAATAATGTATATATGTGTACAATTATCCCCCCAAAAAATATCTTGGTTAACATTTGTGCCAAGTATTCGTCAAAATTTAATTGTTAAAAGGAATTCTCATTTTATGTTAATCACGATGTTTTCATTAACAGTAAAAGTCATCAAATATATTATCAGAGTTTGATATCAAGATTAGTCTTATATGAGTCTTTTAGATACGTATGTCACCTCTGTTTTTTTTTTTTAATGTTTCATTGTCAAAAATCGTCTAAGCTTTATTCTGGCTGTATTCAATTGTTCTAATCATCGTGTGAGTTAAGGACAATAAATGAAAACCGTACGACTCTCAACAATAATAACAACAATATGAGTTGCCATGCGCACAATTTAAGTGAGATGCTGTGAATGAATAAATAAATGAATGAATAAATGAATATATACGTAGATAAATAAATTGGTTTTTTTGTTTTGTTTTGGGGTTTTGCTTAAAAACAATGGTAGAGCATTAGAAAATACAGCCGGTAAAACGCTCAGGGGTGACGTACGTGAAATGTTTTGTCCTGGAGGCATCGTACATTCAATTTAATAGTTGTTGTATTGTAGTCCTCCCCGAAGATTGTCGTACACCAGTCTCAGTCTTGTTGTATACAGTTGTCTAAAGGTTATCGTAAATTTGTAGCATACATTTGTCTTAGTGATGTCATACAGTATCTCGTAGTCTAGTCAAACACAGTTGTCTCACAGCATTAATATATATTTGTCTCGGTGATGTCATACAGTATCTCATAGCCAGATACAACTGTGTCATAGCAGTCTCTTGGTCGTCTCACTATTATCATATCCCATAATTATCATACAGTTGTCTTATGTTATATAAGTGTCTCGGCGGCTTCGTTGGTTGTCGTTTAGTCAAAATACAGTTATGTCGTAGTAGTTGTTCGACTGTATGATAATTCCCTTACACTAATCCTATATATCTCCCAGTGGGGCACCGTTGCTATCTCTCTCAGGAATGATTTTGTGATTCTTCGGCATTTGAAACGGCTTGATGTTTGATGATTTTAGACAAACAATTGTTAAAAAAATGGATTAGTTTGTGTTGTAATGATGTGATTTGCTTCTGGTATTTAGATTATTTTTGGACTTTGAGGAATTAAGACTCGGGTCGAGTATGAGTGTTTTATTTGGTTAGAAAAATGATCAAAATCGACTGGGGTGAAGATGCGGCGTTGCCTCACTGAGTGGCGAGTCAGAGCTTACTGCTGGCTCGCCCTCCTGAGCTCAGTTTAGACTGGTTTTCTGTCACACACGCGGGCTGAAGTGTCATCTGGACTTGTTGCCTGGAAAACTTGCCATTAAGATCAGTCACCAGGAGGAATTACTATTAAGGTCTCTTGAGAGCGACTTATGACAAGAAGGACCAACAAGTATGACCTCTCAGCCGGAGAACCTGTCTCCTGGAGGAGTTCCTTCTAGGTCGTGTGGATCTTTGTATAAGTTCTGTCACAACTAAAATCTTGGAACAATATTTGTAATGAATGTTTTGAGCAAGGCAGAAGTGTGGCCCAGTGATGTGGTCACCTCAGGCCACATGTGTGAGAGAGAACAGTCAAGAAAAACTAGTGGGACAGTTTACTCCCAACACTCGGTAGCATGATGGTAAGATACCACGTCAACAAACTTTCTAAACTTTTTTTTATTATTTTTATATTCCTGTTATGGCCCGCCAGCGGGAACAAATATAAAGTATTTAAACTTAAAATAACAAATAAATAAATAAGAAATAGTACAGACAGGGGCGGAGGGGGTGACGCGGGTCTTGGGGACCACCTCGTGTATAGATGTTACTCCCTCCCGAGGGTCGTGAGTCAGGTACTGAGGTCAGCCACCCTTCCTGGTCACACCTGGGGGCGTGGTGAGGGTGGGATGTGGGCGGAGAATGGAACACCTCCACCTGTCTCCAGCATCGCTACTGACAGGATGACTTTTATCAGTGATCGGGAGGTCACTCATCACCCTGTATCAAGGCCCGCACGGTGTACAGGGACACTTGTACTGTACATTAGCACCGACAACACCAAAGTAAATGTGGCGGTGAAGTGAACTGCCTGACCTATTTCTCGTCCACCCGCCTCCAGCCCTCTACAGCGTCTCCGTCAGGTAGAGCGTCTGTGTGTGTGTGTGTAACAGTTAACTAACGTGAAGTGTCTGAAAAATTCTGAAGACGTTAAAGATGACATTTTTCCGTATGACGTCTGTGTTGAGGCGTGTCTGTGTCGTGTAGTGATAGAGTAAACTGGCAGATCAGCTCAGAGACCCCGCTGAACCTTGACTCACTCAACCGTTCACTGCCTTCTTCAGATTTATTCAGAATGTCAGAATTAAAAAGATAAACGCTTCACTAAGTCTATCCGTAAGATTATTCTGGTATGTTCAGTACGCCCGAGTGATTCCCTTGCAAGATTCAGCGGATTCACTTTAAAATTCTCAATAGTAAAGTGCGTATTGAACGGTGAGAAGTGACGACCATCACATGGCTCAGAGTTTTCGTCAGGTGTCATTTAACCGTCGTCTCGCAGCACAGGTGTCGTCCATCACAGTGTCTGCTTAACTACCGTAACATTTAACTAAGTTGGTGTCAAGAACTCGTGTCAAATGTCGAGTTGGTGTCAGCCGTGAGTTGTGTCGGAGGCTCGTGTCAAGTGTCTGGGATGGATGATGTCAACAAACATACGGTTCTTGAGGGGCGACGCACACGAGTACAGTCTGTCGGTCCCTACAATATTTCAGCAATAAATAATCTAAACTAACTTGATAATACGCCTATATCTATCAGACTAAGCCAAAAAAATAAGGTTTCTGGTTTAAATAAAACTAAAATAAATAATGATGACATAGGCATACCAGTCAAGGGAAACAGAGAAATTCACCAGCTAATCATTGGGTCTGCCAGTGTCTTGTCGTCAACACAGTCCAAGGCAAAGTGTTCGCGTCGGAGTCTCCTGTACCTGGACGCTACGTGAACCTCGCTAGCAATAGTCAATGCCTCTTGTCACGTGGAGCTTCAGACTCCATATGGAAAAAAAATAATACTGCAGTCTAACAGTAACTGCCGTAAACAACTACTATTTCTAGCGTCGGTCAGTCGGATATGAAGCCAAACACTAAACTAAGAGACTGTGGCGACAGTTACTGTTGTTGGGTGTCGCAGGACGAATTCTGGGAGCCACAGTCATCTTGGAGGACGGGAAGGTAGACGCCTTTAGACATCGTTACATTCGTTGTAAATCTCTTGGCAGCTCTCGCCGACGCGTCCCCTCCTGCCAGCGTCATTGTAGATTTCGAAGGGGGTGTAGGTGGAGCGCTCCAGGATGAAGCTCATACCGTACCTGCGGAACGACCCAGCGAGTTAAACAGGTGGCAGAGAGAGAGAGAGAGAGAGAGAGAGAGAGTGAAGCAAATAAAAAAATCAGGCAGTAATAAATCCAGGCAGATGGAAGCTACAAGTAACGTAACAAAATGAACAAACTGTATATCCACAAGTCCCCAGTCGTTCACACTACACGATTCCTGCACAGCCATAACAAGAGAAAATCGCTTACGTTCCCATCTGGCAGAAGAGGTAGCCAGTGTCACCAGTGCCATACACACAGTCGGAGTTGGCCTCGCACAGGTACTTCTGCATGCAGATGTCGTCCTCGGTCTCGTAGGTCTTAATGTAGCTCTATTGGTGAAGGAGGAGGAGGAGGTGATTGGTCAGTACAGGAATAGGAGAAAGTGTACAAGGATTACGATCTGAAAATTGATATCTTTCGTTTGTGATGGGGGGGGGGGAGGTGACACAGAGCAACTCTAACTGAACTGGAAGGTACTAGATGACTTGAATAACTGGCATGGGACTGTGCGACCTAAGAGGAGGGAACTGTTTGCCAAAGCTACGTCACCTTGAGCATGGTGGTGGCGGCGACGGCGGCATCAGCGAGGGAGTCGGTGGTGCCCAAACTGCGAGCCTCAAAGGACCTCTGGGAGAAGCTGGTGCGGAGAGCGTCGAGGAGGGTCACCACCAGACCGAACAGCTGCAACACAAGAGTAAACAATCAAGTGACGTCATGGGCCAAGGTTATCAATCATTTGAAGTCATTCGTAAACAAAAAAATTCTTGTCACATCACAGAAAAGATCGTAGTGAGTAGTTAAATTGTCATACTAATTAATTAAGTGTACAGGCTAATGGGATTAAGCTTACAGGCAGGTGGAATTTAAGTTATGTCGAAGAAGCTTAAAACATGATCAAGTTGAAAGTTATCCTGGTGACAGAGAACTGATTGTAAGCATGAACATCTTGATAACTCACCTCAGAAGCTTGTTTAGCCATCACGCCAACCTCATCAGGATTGTTGGAGCCGGTCAGGTAGGAGATGACGGCAGTTAGGATACCCTGTGGTGATATTAGAACGTTAATTGGTTGCATTTTTTTTACACTAATAAGAGGAAAAAGAAAACTATTATTGGTTTGGTTAAGGGTAGTGGTGGTTGTGGTGAGGTCGTGTTCATGATTGTGGTAGTAGTAGTGGTGGTTGTGGTGAGGTCGTGTTCATGATTGTGGTAGTAGTAGTGGTGGTTGTGGTGAGGTCGTGTTCATGATTGTGGTAGTAGTAGTGGTGGTTGTGGTGAGGTCGTGCTCATGATTGTGGTAGTAGTAGTGGTGGTTGTGGTAAGTTCGTGATTGCGGTGGTGGTCGTGACTGTGGTTGGTACTAGTGGTGGTCGTAACTGTGATAAAGTAACAATGTGTGACGGCGGTATGTTATTGAATGCCGTAAAGGACCCGAGCCTGTGTGGGTTTATGACGGTGAGAATGTCGTACACCCGGGGTTGGGGGGAGGGGGGTGGGGTTAACCTATAACTCACTGAGAACCCGGATAATGAACCTCCTTCCAACCCCTCCCCCCTCAATACCCTCCACCGTCGATGTTAATAGAATTCCCACCTATTGGTTTAAGAGTAACTGTTATGTGACTGTTATGTGACTGTTGACTGAGAAAGGTGTTCGATAAGGCGTGTGTGAAGGTTACAATACACAGTGAGTGTTATATTACCTCAACGGGAGAGCCTCCGTCCATCTTATCTATGGCAGCATTGTCCCCACCTCCCAGTACACTGAGGACCATCTGGAGACCCAAGGAGAACATCTTGGACCAGGAGAAGTCGCCACTCTGAAGAGATAATGTTAAGTTAGTATCTGGACTGATCACTGCGACTCCTGTTCTCTTGGTAGGATTGTCAAAATCCTTCTTCAGTTGTCATATTTTCTCCAAATCGTATAAAGTTAGTTTTTGGAGAGTGTTTACATGTCGAATTGACTTCTTAACACCTGAAGCTTTGAAATATAAGGTAACTATTTAGTTTCTTTAGCATATGTTAACACCGAGACTGATAAAGGTCAAGTGGCTATACAGTATTCGTGTGGGTCCCTCCTTACCGTAAGCTGGGTGATGTAATCCATCTTGTCTGAGGCGCCGTTGGGTCCGTGTGTGGGTCCTCCTATGAAGAGCTGCATCGCCAGACCCAGCAGATTACCCCATTGGAACCCTCCGTCAGTAGGTTGTTCCTGTAACACACAAACAAATATAATAGGGGCTTCATCGTCTGATCTTTTTCTTTTTTTACGTGAATAAACTCTCTTCCATTTTGTGTCGATCACTACATCATAACCCTGAACTTAATATACCTGTTTCACGTCGGGTTGTTGTTGGAGTTGTTGTTTCTTGATGTCGTTGGGTTTGGAGACGAACTTACGTGCCTCTTGTGCCACCTGAGCGTCCATAGTGGCGGCGATGGTGGAGGTGACGAGGGAGGTAGCCAGGAGTACCACCAGGCCCCAGCTCATAATCTGGCGAGTCGTCATCTACAGGAGGAGAAAGATGGTTGGGTTGAGTCGGGTGAGTTGAAGGCTATGGTGGTGAGGGGTAAGGTGAGGAGAGTGTGATGATAGAGGAAGGTAGAATTTGAGGTGAGAGAAGGAGGTGAAGACAAACCAAAACAAGAGAGCGACACAGGTAGATCACAGGAGTAAAAGATCTACCGCAGATTATTTCTATTCGACTTCCATTCATCCACATCATTAATAATCAACACTGTTTATGTCCTCACGCCCCAAGGACCACATTACGCCATATATCAAGTTGCTTTCTCTGTTGTCCAAATTAATGAAAAATACTGACGTCATTCATTCACTTTCTGTTATCGCCTGTTCATATACACGTCATCCGCTGTCAACATCCACTTTCTACCATTTATTATCTCCTTTTCATGAGCTCATCCGCACCACTTCACCCATTCCTCCCTCACCCCCTCCCGTTACCTCATCACCACGATACAATAACGATGCATTAGTCGGTTCACGCACGACAGCTTACCGTTGTTATTTCCACACACACACGCGAGAATTATCAAGGGTGGTGGCTGTGTGGTAAGCAGTGGTAGGGGTTTAGTGTCAAGCGTGTCATGTACCCAGGAGCGTGACGATGTTGACTCCTCCGCCCACCACGCCTCTCACTTTCACCATCATTTCATTTGGTGATATAGTGTTGAACCAGGAGAGTGGTGAGGGAGGGGGTGTGGTGAGGGAGAGGGCGTGTAGTACCAGAATCCTGGGGGATAGCGAATGTAATACTGATTTTCAAGAAGGGAGGTAGATCACTATCCTCTAACTACCGTCCAATCAGCTTAACATCAATTGCAGGCAAATTACTGGAAACAATAATTTTAAACTATATTCGAAATCACCTGGAGAAGCACAAGTTGATCAATGATTCTCAACATGGCTACACAAGCGGGAGTTCATGTTTAACTAATCTATTAACATTCTTTTCAGCTGTTTTCGAATCAGTGAACGAAGGGCACGACTATGATGTGGTATATCTCGACTTGGCAAAGCCTTCGACAGAGTTCCCCACGAAAGACTAATAAGAAAAGTAGAGGCTCATGGCATTAAAGGAGATACTCTAAAATGGATTAGTGCGTGGTTACAGGACAGAAAACAGCGAGTGAGCATTAACGGCACTAAATCCGATTGGAGTAACGTCACAACTGGAGTTCCCCAAGGCTCAGTACTTGGACCGTTATTATTTACTATATACATAAACGACATGGATATCGGCGTAGACAGCAACATAAGTAAATTTCCTGATGACACTAAAATAGGGCGTGTAATTAAATCTGACGAGGACTCCACAAAACTACAGGAAGATCTAAACAAATTTTTCGAATGGTCTGAAAAATGGCAGATGAAATTCAATGTGGACAAATGTAAAGTACTTAGTCGAGGAGATGTAAACAGGGAAACCAGATATCAGATGAATAGCGATGTTATAGAAATAAATCCGAATTTGAGAAAGATTTAGGAGTAATGATAAGTAGGAATCTTAAGCCAAGTAAACAATGTGTATTTGCTCGAAACAAGGTTAATAAAGAACTTGGGTTTATACAAAGGAGTGTTAGTTACAAGACTAGCGAAGTCATCCTGAAACTATATCTTGCGCTTGTGAGCCCTCACTTGGATTACGCAGTTCAATTCTGGTCACCGTATTACAGAATGGATATAGAATCCTTGGAAAGAATTCAGAGGAGAATGACAAGACTAATCCCGGGCATTAGGAACCTTGAGTACAGAGACAGGTTAAAGCATCTTAGTTGCACTCCCTCGAGAGACGTAGAGTGAGGGGCGATGATTATGATCGAGGTGTATAAATGGAAGTCAGGGCTAAACAAAGGGGACCTTACAAAGGTACTCAAATTATCCAACCAGGAGCGAACTCGTAACGATGGTTTTAAATTAGACAAATTTAAGTTTAGGCGCGAAATAGGTAAACATTGGTTTGGAAATAGAGTAGTGGATGAGTGGAACAAATTACCAAACATCATTATTGACTCAAATACGATGGATAGCTTCAAAATGGGACTGTCCAATAGGCCCGTTGCAGTTTCCTCCATTCTTATGTTCTTATGGTGAGGGAGGGGGTGTGATGAGGGAGGAAAGGGGGGGGGGGAGGAGGTGTGAGATGAAGGGCAAAGAGAAATGATGATGATGATGTCACCAATACATCATAGGCAGAATACAGTAGTTATGTAATAGTTATGTAACACCAATATGTTAATAGTGATGTGCTGCTACTAATGCAATATAGGAGTCATATAGTAGTTATATAATAGTTATGTAACCCTAATATACTGTACTAACACGGTGTTACGTACAGGTGGCCATTAACTCTTTATAACACACTGTAATATCATTGGTGGAATATTAAGTAGTATGTTCTATGATTGGTGGAAAACCTATCATCATCATCTGTGATTGGTGGAGTATATACAGTTATTCTCTATTGGGATTGGTAGAAATTTTAATAGTGAAAACATTGTTCGTGTCCTTTGTCGTGATTAGTGGAACTTTAGTATCTTCTCCAGTGATTGGTGGAAATGATAACTGCGTCCCCTCTGTGATTGGTGGAATATGTATAGCAACTCTTCTCGTGATTGGTGGAAAGCTTAGTATCGTATTCCTCAGTAATTGGTGGAAAATATAGACCGGCTAATCGAACCGTTGTGATTGGTGGAACATTTAATGGCATCTTTTACGATTGGTGGAATTATTAAATCAAGTGGAATTCTTTATTGTGATTGGTGTGAAGTTTCTGATAAGATTTAGTTTGGGTTCTTTATTATGATTGGTTGAAATCTGTAGCAACTTTCTCTCTCTTCTGTGATTGGTGGACGATGATAATGTAGTATCTGACTCACGTTATTGCTGGTCAACACAGGCCTCATCTATATGTCCATCTCCTCACCCTCTACCACGCCCCCTCAACTAAGCCCCTTCCCCACCAGCCCCTTCCCTCTTCCTCCTCCTCACCCTTCCTCCCCACCTTCCTCCCACCCCTCCTCCCACCCTCCTCCCACCCCTCCTCACCCCTCCTCCCACCCTACCTCCCACCTAACATTGCCTACCTGCCGTTTACACAACAACAGCGGCTAGTTTTCTCCACGTCAAGGACACTTCGCTATACTTTCACAAAGGAGGGAGTGTATGGGAGGAGGAGGTAGTTGGAGGAAGGGGGGAAGGAGTGAGGTGTGGGGAAGGGGGACGGAAGGAGGGTGAGAGTGTATGGGGGAAGGGGGACGGAGGAGTGAGGTGTATGGGGAAGGGGGACGGGGGGGGAGGAGGTGAGGGGTGTATGGGGGAAGGGGGACGGAGGGGGTGGGGGTGATGGGGGAGGGGGGGACGGAGGGGAGGAGGGGAGGGGTGAGGGGTGTATGGGGAAGGGGGGACGGAGGGGAGGGAGGGAGGGGGGGGAGGGGACGGGGGAGGGGGAAGGGGAGGGAGTGAGGGTGGTGTGGGGGGGACGGGGGGGAGGGAGGGTGTATGGGGGAGGTGGGACGGGGGGGGGGGGAAGGAGGGAGGGAGGAGTGTGTGGGGGAAGGGGACGGAGGGAGGGGGGAGGGGTATGGGGGAGGGGAGGGGAGGGAGAGGGGGAGGCGAGAGGGAGGAGAAAGAGGGGGGGGAGGGAGGGGAAGGAAGGAGTGGGAGGAGGAAAGGAGTGGGGGGAGGAGGGAAGGAGGGAGGAGGGAGGAAGGAGTGGGGAGGGAGGGAAGGAGAGGAAAAAGAGGGGAAGGAGGAGGAAAGGATGGAGGGAGGAAGGGTGGGGGGAGGGAGGGAAGGAGTGGGGAGGGAGGGAAGAGTGGGGAGCCGTCTTGGTCCACCTTCTTCCTCTTCTCTCGTTGTTTACTATCCCTCTTTCCACCCTTTCCAGTCCTAAGTAATAGTCCCCAGTCTTAGTAATAGTCCAGTCTTAGTAATAGTCCCCAGTCTTAGTATAGTCCCCAGTCTTAGTAATAGTCCCCAGTCTTAGTAATAGTCCAGTCTCAGTAATAGTCCCCAGTCTTAGTAATAGTCCCCAGTCTTAGTAATAGTCCCCAGTCTTAGTAATAGTCCCGTCTTAGTAATAGTCCCCAGTCTTAGTAATAGTCCCCAGTCTTAGTAATAGTCCCCAGTCTTAGTAATAGTCCCAGTCTTAGTAATAGTCCCCAGTCTTAGTAATAGTCCCCAGTCTTAGTAATAGTCTGATCTTAGTAATAGTCCCAGTCTTAGTAATAGTCCCCAGTCTTAGTAATAGTCCCCAGTCTTAGTAATAGTCCCCAGTCTTAGTAATAGTCCCCAGTCTTAATAATAGTCCCCAGGCATAGTAATAGTCCCAGGCATAGTAATTGTCCCCAGTCTTAGTAATAGTCCCCAGTCTTAGCAATAGTCCCCAGTCCTACCGAGCCCCCAACTAAGATTAACCTTATCTAATCACTATTTAAATTGGGGTCTCTAGTCTTAACAGGGATCTCAGTTCGACCTGACTCACACTACTAACCACGCCACCCCACCCCACGACACTATACTAACCACGTCACCCCACCCCACGACACTATACTAACCACGTCACCCCATCTTTCCCCCAACACTACTAACCACTCCACCCCGACACTATACTAACCACTCCACCCTGACACCATACTAACCACGCCACCACCTTCCCTCCACACTACTAACCACGCCACCACCTTCCCCCCACACTACTAACCACGCCACCTGCCTCCCAAACAAGCTTTTCATCTCAGTCACCCGGATATCAACTTTCTCCAGGGCGTCCCATGCTGAGTCAGAGAGGCCTGAGGAGTGGCGGTCACTCTCCCGGGAACTGCTGTCTCAAGGTGGCGGGGAGACACAGGGTTCACCTTTGTTTATGTAGGAGACCTAGAGCGTACCTTTGTGTATAGGAGACAGGACGTATTTCGTGTACACAGGAGACACGGGCAGGACATTATCGCTACATACAGGAGCTAACAGGGAGGAAAGATCTAGGGTATAGAGTAGAAAGAGCAGCCAGTGGACACCTTGATGACCTCAATAACAAAGTGGTGTGGAGAGCGCCACTGATTAACGCTAGAACGCCCTCTGATGACGCTGGGGGGTCGACCTAGTGACGCAGGAACTCGACCATGAACTCAGAAATGTCTTGGGAGTAGTTAGTGTAGTGAAGGTCTTGACACGGCTTTCTCCAGGGTGTGGGGGGGGGGGGTGATAGCTGCGGTGTAATATAAGCTCATGCTGGGGGGCGCGCTCATGACCTGTGCTGCACTGTGCATACCAAAGAGAGAGAGAGAGAGAGAGGAAAATGGATAGAGAAAAAAGTGAGAGAGAAAGACGTAGGAAAGAGAGAAAGAGAGAGAGGGGGGGAGGAGAAAGAGATGATTGGGAATTTCCTCTGGAAGGGTCAACAAACTTCTCAATTACTCCGACTTTCTCTTCCTACCTACTTGGTCCTCTGTGTGTGTGTGTGTGTGTGTGCATGTGTGTGTTAGACATGGTGAACGTAACGTATCATTACAGTCAGTGCGTTACCGTAACATTGTAACGAGTTATCGCTCCCCCGTCACTAGCGTCACTGTACACTGTAAGGAAGTGCATATATAACTTATCGCTGTACATTGAGAGAGTGTACAAAGGCATCGTAACTCTGTACATAATTCCGTTGTTTACAAGTATGGAGTGAAAGCTTGTCACTGGGGACTCCATTAGTCCTACGTCTTGGGCTGGTCTCCATACCTAACAACGAGAGACTAGTGCTGTCAGCTTACAACACAACAACTACGATTCATCCCAGTGCTGTCAGCTTACAACACACCACTTAACTGTACGATACGACGTCTCTATAGTGTTGTGAGGTAACAGCACAGCAACTACGAGAAAAAGATTCTTCCTCGAGTGCATTGGACTGCCCCACGTATCAGCAACACCTCCCCCTCTTCCCCTCTACCCACAACTCCCCATCCCCTAAGCCACAACTTCTTCCCTCCTACCCACAACCCCTCCTCCTACCACTCTGCCCCCCTCCCCTACCACGCCTCCTCCTTCCCTCTCCCCCACCCACAAACCCTCCTCCTCCTCACAATTTCTCCTCCTAACCACAACCTCTCCCCTCCTCATACCCCCAACTCCCCCCCCTTCTCCCCTACCCACAATCCGCTTTCTCCAGCCTCCCCAACTAGTCATCATACCAAGAGGAGTGACATGCCCCACCCCCCCCACTACACCACGTGAGAGATGTACTAACCATATGCACTAGAAAGTGGCAACAAAGAAAGTAATTACGTAGAAAGTTATACGATACACACATAAGACACTTGAAGGACAAAGAATGTATTATAGAAAGTCGCATTAAAGAAAGTAATCACACTCGTTGTAACAGGGAAAATATCTGAAAACATAATAAATATATACTAGGGAACACCAGTTAGAAAGTCATAGAGGAGAAAACCAAAAGAAATGTGTTATAATAAGTCGAAAAAATAAGATAATACTGAAGACTAACGAGAGAGAGAGAGAGATAGTGACCACTGTCTATGTCTGTCACAAGCAACAGTAAGCAAAGATAACAAAGAACAGAAATAGGATAATGAAATATGGTGAGAACGAAGGGAGACCTAACAGAGAGAAAGTAACGACACTAGAGAGTTATACTGTAGAAAGTGACCGCATGACTAGAGGTTTATAACAGATGAAATAATACGAAAAGGCATGATAATCTGAAAATATATACGGTCGAGGAAAGTGTCCAAAGTGTCGAGAAAGTGACGAGAGTATGGGAAAGTGACATCTCTTAAAAATATATATTACATCTCTCTATAAAGTTTTAATTAAGAAACAAATCACGTACAAAGAAAATTAAAAATACCCAAAATAAAAGAAACCCGACGTTAAGAAATGCAAAATACGACGTTAGATGAGAAAAAAATTCAGTCAAAACTAAAGAAAACGATTAAAATGCAAGGGTAACTATAGAGGATGACATAGAATTAACTCACGTCTGTTTATGTCCAGGAATATCAACGTGAGGAGGATGAGATATCGTTTTGACAGAAAAATACAGAGAAAATGCATCAAGATGGAAATAAATGCGAATAAATAGTTGTGAAGTGAGTTAAAAGCACCGATAGATACACAAATGGATGCCGTACTAAGGAATGCACAAATGAGAGGTGGGGCACTGTACCAAGTAATGCGAAAGAAAGTGGTTACGGTGTGGGCAAGAACTAAGTACGCTGGAAAGGGGTCAGTGAACTGGTGTACCTTCCGCAGAAGAAAGAGCCCCCCTCCCCCTACCCCTCACCTGGACATACCTGCTGGTGGGTGGAGGTGACTCAAGGTGAAGGTCCCTACTGACCCACTAACCCCGGGCTGTGTCCTGGTGTTGTCATCTCACGTGAACCCAATTTTTATTTAGTCGATTCAGAACATTTTATGATAAATTTGGATTTATTTATTTTGTTTAATGTTTTTAGATGTTGATCGTTATTTTGTCACTGTTTATTTACGAACTTTGTGCGTTGATATGGTCCATTAGGATAAAAACTATCTTTTGAATGGTCATCTACGTATGGCAACCACAACAAGCCCTTAGCCACAAGATTCTTCGTTTTTCTTTCTCTTTATTTTACTTATTAGTCTAACAAATGGCGGTATATAAACACTAACAAAATATTTTATAGCATAGGAACAGATTCTCGAGTTAGCGGGACTAAAACTTTTTTGCTGTCAGTTGCTCAAACGTATGTAAGTTTGGTTCATGATTTAATGTAAGATTTATGGCAGAATTTCCATGTCATCTGTGAGGCTTACGGGGACATTGTGGTCTCTATCTTACAGTAAAAGCAATGGTCGTGAATAGCATCATCTTGTGGTAGGGGAACCATGTGTTGGCCCCCGTTACCAAAAGCAGATGGCTGGCTGGCTGACTGGTTGGCTTAAGACGCCCGTACACAGAGAGAAAATCGTGGTGTGGTGCCCATATGTCTGTGTTTTGTTGTTTTTCGTCCCTGTAAACACTCGTGGATAAACTCACTCTTGTCTCCGTCAGGTTTTTCTTCGTTTGTATAACTTGAGTTTGTCGTCACTAACATCACCTGCCATAAGGTTCCTGAAAATGTTGTGATTACGAGTGTGTTGTTCAGTGTTTGTTTACCTGCATGGTGTAACGGGTCGCATCTTGCTCTCCAATCTGTCTTCATGTGTACCGTTAATGATTAGAAGTTGTGGAGAAACATCACTACTAAATTGTGGCCTTTATTGTCATTATTTCTCGTCCTTTCCTCCTTTCCGTTTCCTATCCTCCCCTTCCTTTATTCTCCTACTTCCTACTCTTCATTCCCAAAGTTACCGATCACCTTCCCCCTGTAGCGCCCACTCACTCCTCAACCCCGTGTTTCCGCTGACATTCCGGAGCGTAGGGGTGGGGGGGGAAGGTGGTGGTAGTGGTGTTAGTGCGATGACCTGTACGAACCTAACTGTTGCGTGTCCTCCAACTCTAGCTTAAGTACTCCTTGCAACACGAGAAGCGACCAATCCCTAACCTCGCTGACCCACGTACGGCTGCAGGTCATCAACGAATTAAAACTCTCCTTTAATCACATTTTCCGCCGGAGGAAATGTCATGGAAAAAGGTGACATTAGTTTTTCTCTCTCTCCTTCCTCCCATTCATATTCATTTTTTCTTGTTTCCAGGAGGTAGTGTGGTGTTTGTCAGCTGGGGATGGACGGGGGGTTTTCCTTATAATGTATTAGAGGATCTGAACAAACATAAGCGTACAGTTAAGAAGGTGTTTGAGGGTTTTAAAATGAAACATAATTAAAGAGTTTTGTTTGATTTTACGAGAGACAGAGACAAAGTTAGTGTGTGTTAGAGGATTAAAGATGACATAATCATAACTAAAGAATACTAGATGGTTTTTAAATGAGATATAAACTTAATAATGAGTGTCAGAGAATTTCTTAGATAAGACATAAACAACAGTTAAGGAACGAGTTAAGGTCTACTTGTCACTTTGAGTTAAGAATTTGTTGCATAGTTAATGAATAAGACAAAGACAGCGAGGTGAGGTGTAAGGACTTGAGGTAAGACACAACACCTGAGGGTTGAACAAGACGTAAACAGTGTGTTGTGGTGTGTTAATAAGACCCGGGTTATGTAGCGGTGTGCTGTGCCTCCCTCTCACACGCCACCCCCATCTGGAATAGGAACCGTGTGCCCTGGAGCCAACCACAGGTGACACGAGTTCCACCACCACTCCTTGGCTACGTCCTCTAAGCTGCCCTTCAGATGACTCGCCTCGCTGCCACTCTAGACGACCTTGAAACGACCTCAGCCACGACTCTATTCACCCTTGAGATAACCCTGATCACGACTATTTCCTGCCTTCAAAACGACCCTTAGGACGACCTTTTGTAGCCATTGAGACGACAGGGACTTCGTGTATAGTAGCGGCGCCCTTTGAGACGACCTTGACTGTATCTCTAGCGGTACCGGGATGGCTTTGACCCGACTCTCACAGACTCAACAAAAGGGTCGCAAGCCGCAAGTCTGTAATAACGACCCTATAGTCACGATCCAATCAACCACCTTGAAACAACCCTGGTGGACGACTTATTGCACATAGTATAGGTCATACACCACAGGGAAATAAATATCCTTGTTTCTTTTTGTATTTTTTTCAAGTGATGGAAACCAAAACAAAACAAAGACGGTAGAGAAAGCAGTACTAGGAGAGAGAGTTAGTTTAATACTGAGACGTTATATACAGATCAGTTACAAGAGAATTTAATAAAAAATAACCAAGCATATAGTTAATGTTGATTGAATTCCTGTATTAACTTTTCATATATGTAGCGTAAGAATATTATTATATGTGGTGCTTGACCTAGGAGACTATACCCGCAACATACCCTCAACATAATCCCCAACATAACCCACATACAAGACGCATGATGACATAGAGTATAATAGTAAGGTTTATGTCTAGGTCTTTAAAGAAGCCTCGACACATCCGCCAGACCACTACTGACGAAGAGGAGGAGCTCAGAGTCACGATCGTCGACACTGCAGTTCCTCTTCCTCCTCCCTGTCTTCCTCTTCCTTCTCCATTTCCTCTTCATTCTCCTTATCCTCATCCTTTTTTCCACTTCTTTCTCTTCTTTATCCTCCACTTCCTCTTACTTCATTTCTTGTTCCTCCTCCCCTTCTTTTCTTTCACTTCCTCCTCCTCCAGCTGTTGCGATTACTTCTGTTGTACGTGAGTGATTCCAGCTGTTCACTCTTCACCCCACACAGTTGATCTTGCCGTTATACTGTACACTTACCAGGTGCTTTTGCTAGACCCTCCTGTGGTTGGTGACGACGAGCGCCGTTAACTCGTGTGATCAACTGTGTTACGGCTGCTGGTGATCTTCTCTATGACCCCAATCACCATTAACAGAGTTCACCTCCTGGTTTATACTGTCTATTGTCTACCCTCCTCCCCACCCGTGACTCGGTCCCCACATCTACCATGACAGCACCAGGGAAATGACAACAGGAGACGTACGTGTGTGTGTGTGTGTGTGTGTGTGAGGAGCACCTATGCTTACTCAGATGTAGGTAAGAGATACAGTTACGCGGTTTACTTGATGTGTAGCCAAGAGGTGGAGTTAAGTATCCTGTGGTGTTGTGGCCCTTTGATGACGTGTGTTGGTGGTTCGGACAACGGTGTGGTAGGCTGCCGGGGTCAGTAACAGTTAAGTGAGGTGTGGCTCTTATCTCCCATGACCATCCTTCCTTACCCTACCCCTCTCTCTACGTCGACGCCACCCACCATTAGTATACTCATCAGCTCCCTGACCGTATCATTCTGACCACCCATCACTACTCTTTCTTGTCACCTTTTTTGGGCGTAGTGTCTCCCCTCACCACCACCACCCTGCCCCACCACAACTACCCTGCCCCATTACCCACTACCACTACCCTTTCCCATCACCACCCACCACCACCCTGCTCCATCACTACCACCATCACCCACCACCACCCTGCCGCATCACCGTTCATGTTACTGTGTGTGGTTGAGGTATTTCCCCAAGGTTGACAGAGCGTGCTGAATAGATCGACTTCCCCGGTGACATGTGTTCTCAGGCCAACACTCTCCATACTGCCTCCTTCACGTTCATCAATGTTTGTTTTCTTTTACGAGCTTAATTAAAATTGATCCTCGAGAACAATGGTGTTTGGAGAGAACTGTTTAGAGAGAAACTATCACCAAGAGTTTCTCCCTCCTGGTAACCACGATCTTAAGTCAATGTTTACAATAACAGGTTGAAGGAGAATTTTTTCAAATCCTCCCACACGCTTAGGCTGGGTACTGAGACCTAGTGCCAAGGGGGAGTGTCGACGTCAGTGCCAAGGGGGGATGTCGACGTCAGTGCCAAGAGGGAGTGTCGACGTCAGTGCCAAGGGGGAGTGTCGACGTCAGTGCCAAGGGGGATGCTCGACGTCAGTGCGACGACGTCAGTGCCAAGGGGAGTGTTGACGTCAGTGCCAAGGGGGGTTGACGTCAGTGCCAAGGGGGATGTCGACGTCAGTGCCAAGAGGGAGGTTGACGTCAGTGCCAAGGGGGGATGTCGACGTCAGTGCCAAGAGGGAGTGTCGACGTCAGTGCCAAGGGGGAGTGTCGACGTCAGTGCAAAGGGGGAGTGTCGACGTCAGTGCCAAGGGGGGGTGTCGACGTCAGTGCCAAGGGAGAGTGTCGACGTCAGTGCCAATAGGGGAGTGTCATGAACAGTTACTCTACCTACATCCTCCGGCCCTCTTACTGGACGCCTGATGAGACCAAAAACTTTATGTAAGAAGAAGAATTGTGTCCTTAGGTACAACACAACTGCAATAATCTAAGAACAGTCTCTGGCGCTACGGGGGAAGGAACCACATTTATCTCTGTCCTAGATCTCTTACGCACTTGACCTAGAAACATAGAACGGTATAAGAAAGGTGATGGTAAACGTGTGCATTAATGAGGGGAATGAAGGGTGGTGCGAGTGACTGCCTGGTATCCATCTCTACAGCGGTCCACTGCCTCGGCCCTCGACCCACACTCACTCACCTACATTCTACTCCGGTGACGCACTCCGCTGAGCCTGATCACCTGCCAATTATGTCTTTTCTTATTTACTGTATTATGTCGTAGGAGTTTCTTAAAAAGCTTATTGTCTCTATCATGATTTGTGAAGTAAGTGAACATATCCTCAAAGGAAAACAGTGGAATGTGAAGTTCATGGCTGCCGCCCCGTTATATCAGTCTGTTGTATAAAGTTTGCGGTACGTGTCGGTGAACTCGCGTGCTACCGCTGGCGGCCGCACGAGCACTCCCGAGGCCGAGTTTAGTTGACACAGTTAATGTTCTGGTAAAGTGTACAAGATTGAAGGTGCTTGGGTAACCATGAGCTGGTGGCTGGGTCCACCTGGCGTACACTGGTGGTGAATCTGTAACGCTACAGCATGGCGTAAAATAGTATGGTATTACTCGCAACAGATGCCTAATGGGCTCTTGTAACATATGATATAACAGTATATAACACAATTTAAAAAATGTGTTTAATGTCTTGCATAACTGAAATGTGGCGCACACACACACACATTACACAAGGTAAATTTACCTAATAGTCACATACTGTTTATGAAGCCTTTATATAAAATACTAATTATTACATTAAATCACATCAAACATCTCAGGTAACCTACAAGGAACAGGTGACAACAATGACCAGGATATGGCGCTAAACACCACACAAGTGAACTAACAGCATAAACAGTGAGGAAGAAAAGACCGGTTGAGTGGTGGGGTGCGGGACGCCCTGGCCCGGGGTGGATCACTTCCTTAGTCCTTATTGAGGTCACCGGAGCTTCCCTCACCAGGTAGACGCCCATAACCTGACGCCTCACTTCATTATTACTTTCATATAGTTAAATTACTTTTGTTTCTTACTTTCTTTTATAACTAAAGTGAGTTCCTGTATTTCTTAGTGGATTGTGTTCAGTCAGTCGGGTGTTCACATCTATACAGTGGATAATTGTGAAAGTCTTAGTGGAGGCAGCTTGTTTGTTTGTGTGTGTGACTGTACCACCCGTTCAAACAGAGCGAGTCGCGGGCTCCCCACCTCAGGCACGCCACACCGCTGCCTCACCAAGTAACGGGACCGCTGCTTACTGGGCCAACCTCCTCCTTCCCTCACACATTCCCTCATATCCACCCCATCTCTACCCTGTCATTTTTTGTCCTCTTCCCCCCACCCCCGTCTTTTCCACTTTTATCCTGCCGTATCTACCCTTCCATCCTGCCAAAACATCATCCTATATCCTACCACGCCCTCAACTTGAAATTCTTGGAAACTCGATTCGATTACACTCAAATTTTCAGTAATTACGTGAGAAATAATCGTATTGCTCTCTTCCTTGATAATACCCTCAGTTCCTTGATACCTACACGCTATTGTTCATGACGTTAGGTTAGGTTTGGTTAGGTTAGGTTGTGAACAGTTATTTGAGGGATGGTCGCTACTTACCCCCACCAGCTGTTTTATGAAGAACTGAGCTGCCTCACACTCGCTCTTAACAGAAAATAAGTTACCTGTCTGGCTTATTGTGGTGAGGCAGGTAGCTACGTAACCCCGGAACAATAAACTTCCATTGCTTCAGTAACACTACAATACCCTGGTGTATAAGTAGCACTATGAGACTGTTGTATATATAACACTGTGACTCTGGTGTATAAGTAACACTATATGACTCGCCAGTATATAAGTAACTTTATAAGATTCTCTGTTCTGTAAGTAACACTGTAAGACTTACCGTTTTATAAGGAAACACTATAATACTCTGGTGGATAAGTAACACTATAAGACTCTGATGTATAAGTAACACTAATACTCCTCGTTGTATAAGTAACACTATAAGACTGATACAAGTAACACTAATACTGTGGTGTATAAGTAACTTTATAATACTGTGGTGTATAAGTAACACTAATACCCTGGTTTTTAAGTAACACTATAAGACTCTTGTGTATAAGTAACACTAATACTCTGGCTTATAAGTAGCACTATAAGACTCTTGTGTATAAGTAACACTAATACCCTGGTTTATAAGTAACACTATAAGACTCTTGTGTATAAGTAACACTAATACCCTGGTTTATAAGTAACACTATAAGACTCTTGTGTACAAGTAACACTAATACTCTGGTTTATAAGTAACACTAATACCCTGGTTTATAAGTAACACTATAAGACCCTTGTGTATAAGTAACACAAATACTCTGGTTTATAAGTAACACTATAAGACTCTTGTGTACAAGTACCACTAATACTCTGGTTTATAAGTAACACTATAAGACTCTTGTGTACAAGTAACACTAATACTCTGGTTTATAAGTAACACTAATACCCTGGTTTATAAGTAACACTATAAGACTCTTGTGTATAAGTAGCACTAATACTCTGGTTTATAAGTAACACTAATACCCTGGTTTATAAGTAACACTATAAGACCCTTGTGTATAAGTAACACAAATACTCTGGTTTATAAGTAACACTATAAGACTCTTGTGTACAAGTAACACTAATACTCTGGTTTATAAGTAACACTATAAGACTCTTGTGTACAAGTAACACTAATACTCTGGTTTATAAGTAACACTATAAGACCCTTGTGTATAAGTAACACAAATACTCTGGTTTATAAGTAACACTATAAGACTCTTGTGTACAAGTAACACTAATACTCTGGTTTATAAGTAACACTATAAGACTCTTGTGTATAATTAGCACTAATACTCTGGTTTATAAGTAACACTAATACCCTGGTTTATAAGACACTATAAGACCCTTGTGTATAAGTAACACAAATACTCTGGTTTATAAGTAACACTATAAGACTCTTGTGTATAAGTAGCACTAATACTCTGGTTTATAAGTAACACTATAAGACTCTTGTGTATAAGTAGCACTAATACTCTGGTTTATAAGTAACACTAATACCCTGGTTTATAAGTAACACTATAAGACCCTTGTGTATAAGTAACACTAATACCCTGGTTTATAAGTAACACTATAAGACTCTTGTGTATAAGTAGCACTAAGACTCTGGTGTATAAGTAACACAAAGACTGGTGTATAAGTAGCACTATAAGACTTCGTTTATCGAACTCTTGGCTCACACTTGAGGTTCACTGTTGGAACACCACACCAAGGAGCTGCTATGTTACTTGAGTCATCCTCTTTGTTCACATGTTCATCATTACACTGTACCGTTCACACTGATATGTTCATCCTTACACTGTACCGTTCATACTGAGATGCTCATCAATACAATGTACCGTTCATCATTCAGAGCCGTTCACCACGAGACTAAATAACAGAAAAATAATGACAATAATTATATGACAAAGATATTTTATTTTGTTTACTGTTGTTATAAACGTTTGTGCGTCAGGAACGTAAACTAAGTCTCTCACGTGATTTAATCGTGACGTAAACAATGAAATCAGCCAATAGAAACATGGTTAATATCTTGACTGGAGTCTTATTGGTTGGTGGTATAGAAGTCACTTAGCAACACGACCAACACGAGTATTCTATCGTTTGAAGGTAACGAGACAGTCTGTAGTTAACAAGAGATAACGAAGTGGTAGAGAGGCGCAGACATACGACGGCGGGGTTCAGTCAGCTT
Source organism: Homarus americanus (assembly GCF_018991925.1). Classification (NCBI taxonomy): domain Eukaryota; kingdom Metazoa; phylum Arthropoda; class Malacostraca; order Decapoda; family Nephropidae; genus Homarus; species Homarus americanus. The sequence continues at coordinate 373,100 of NW_024752372.1, forward strand.
ACCTTGAGTTGAGTTGAGTTGTGGTGTGTACAGGAGGAGTAGTACTGTGTTATGGCCCAGACGGTGTCGTCTTCAGGAGTGAAGAATCCAGCCACCAACGCCAGCCTTTACTCCGCGCTGCACCTCCCCCACCCTTCACCACCAACCCTCCTTCCTCCATCATCCACCCCCTCTCCCTCATCCACCCCCTCCACCACCTACACCCCCACTCCGTTTTCTCTCCCCCTCGGACTCTTCCCGGTAGATTCGGTTGAGTGGTTGTTTTCGCTGGTAACATTACTTGTGTGTGTGTGTTACCAGGAATGTTTAGTTATGTTTCCCAGGGCAGCGAGGTGGTCTTGTTATTTCCCGATGCATTACAATAGTGGGTGGTAGGGGTGGGTGGTAGGGGTGGGTTTGTGGGGGTGGGTGGTGGGGGTGGGTTTGTGGGGGTGGGTGGTGGGGGTGTATCTCGCCTCCTTCATTACCATACAAGAACAACTATATCTGGGACGATAAACATTTATTTGGTAATTTTTTAACAACTTTTATCATTACAGCTAAAACCTAAAATGATACACCTATTTGTTAATTAATATATATTCACCTGTAGGTCCTAAGCTTTTGTTAATTTTAGTGAGTGAAATTGAAGATAATGTTAATAATTAATAATGGTTTGTTGTTCATTGTATTTATTTTCTGTTATTGTACTTAGTGATTTATTTATTTTATTCATTATGTTATTCTTGCGGTGCTACTGTGTTTTAGGTGAGGTTAGGTTAGGTTAGGTTAGGTTAGGTGATGAGAGATTTGTCTAAACTTTACCCAGTACATGTTGGTGAGTCCGTGGTGAGTCAATGGCATAACTAACCTAACCTAACCTTCCCCTAGTCCAAATTGAGACATATTCTGTAACAACTTTTTTTTCCTATGACTCTGGAACACCGATTTTGTCACCACTACAATTGTTTAGCGTGAGTGAATGAGCGTACCGTTGTAATGAATTAAGCAAGCAATGATTACAGTAGCGTGATGAGTTTGTTCTACACGTAAACCTAATTTTTTGTATTTCGTTTCGCCATTACGATTACACACACACACACACACACACACACACACACACACACAAACTGTACCTATTACAGAGTGTCAAATATCACCAAGTACGTGTAACCGAGTAGAGTAATATGTAGAATAGACCAGCCGTTTGTTTATTAGGCAAAAGATAACATTGTAGTGAGTCTTTTAAGTTGCGGGTTCGGTTTCTTTTCGTCCCCCAGTTCACGAGGTGTCTGTGGGCTACTGGTCTTGAATCATGTGACTATATGAACCTTACCTGTACTAAGACTATGCGGTTACCTGTCCTTGTTGATGTCGTGTACTTTATCTTATGACCAATTCTTTATTTATTTATTTTTGTCTTGGTTAAATCACGTGATATTTTCCGTATTTTTTAGAATTGTTATAAAAAATATATCGTTTTTTTTATTATTATCGTTGTTGTTATTATCATCATTATTATCGTTATTATTATTATTGTTATTATTATTATCATTATTATCGTTATTATTATTATTATTATCATTATCATTATTATTGGTATTGTTGTTATCATTGCTGTTGTTGTTATAATTAATATCGCTATTAGTATTACTATTATTACTTCATTCACTTGGTTGTTTTCATTCACTATCGATACAACTTTTTTTTAATTGTTTGTTAATAAGAAGACCAAAAATACTTCCCAGAGTTTTAGTGAAGAAGTCAGGTCCTCCCATCATCTCAAACGAAGAAGATCAAGGCAGGAGGAGTCAGGTCATTCCGTCATTCATAAGCAAGTCATCTCGAGGCTGTGAACGAAGTAAACGTGCGTAACTTAGAGCTATCTCTCTTATTTTCCGGTCCACTCGGTAATTCTCCTTTCCTCATCGTCTGCAGGTCGTGTGTGTGTGTGTGTGTGTGTGTGTGTGTGTGTGTGTGTGATGCAGGAGGAGGAAGGAAAACCGCACGTGCGACACTCCGTAAACAGTATTTTATGTACAAACAATCACTCTTGTCTGCTCATGAAGCTTAGGCATGTAGACGTGACTAACATTCACACGTGTACTAAGATTGTCAAGAACTGTACGTCTTCCACCGAACGTGACTTAAACATTCACAGAGGCGTCAGGCTGCAGCAGAAGGTCTTGACTGCAGGTGTGTGGAGACAGCCTGGCTTCACTCAACCAACGGGTGGGTGGGGAGAGGGGTGTAGTAGGAGTGGGTGTTGAATAGACTTAAGCACGTGGTTAAAGGGTGTACGGGGGACCTCCCTATACCCATCCTCCACCATGTCTAAGCCTTCCAGTCCCCCTTCCATCCCTTCTATTCAATCCCCCTCCCCCCCTATCCCACCCCCTCACCGTGGAAGAGGCTACGAAATATACCAAAGAAAGAACGGGAGAAGGAAGGGAAGGAAGTAGAGGGAAGAGAGAAAATATAAGGACGTGAACCAAATAAACAAAAAAAATAAAAGAAATTGAGATAGTTGTCATCAAGAGGCTTCGGTCTATTTGGAAAATTTGCTGAACTGTATCCGGTACCGAACGAAGGAGGAGAAATTTATCTATCTCGCGGTGTGTGTGTGGCGGTGCAATGAGATAGATGTGGGTCAGTGGAAGAAGCTGTGACCCGGCGTGACACCACCACCATCATCACCACCACTATCATCATCACAACCAAGGCACCCTGAAGAGAATTAAAATCACTTGGTTCCTTCGTCACTTCAATACGCACGGAACAACTACGTGACACGGAACTAGATGATGATGATAATGATACTCCGGTCGTCTGAAATTTATATACGTGTGGTTTTCTTTCATAGTAGTTTTAGAGGTTTTTTTTATTTTATTTCTGAAGTACATGTTTTTTTTTCTTGGGGGGACGTGTTGTTCTTACCACTCTCAGATGTTGGTGATAGTATCCATTCTAGTTTCTTCAGTGATGACAGGAATTCGTCTTTAATTCAGGGTCTTGTATTGTAGAGCTCTAAGGTGGGGGAGGGTTACTCACTGTTTGTTGTGAATATTTGAAAGAGTTTGTTTGTGTTTGGATTCATGAGCTTGTTTTATACGTGTTCAAGAATTTAGGGGTCACTTAAATATTCGCCCCCTCCACCCTCCCTCCTTAGTTTATTTCATATTAAGTGTAATTACCCTAACCTAACCTAACCTAACCTAACCTAACCTAACCTTTCTGGAACACCTTTCATTCTGCTGTCTCTCTGTCTGTCTGTCTGTCTGTTTGGGCGTGTACGTGATTTAGTACATTTTCGTCTGTGTGTATGTATCTCTGTGTGTGTGTGTGTGTGTGTGTGTGTGTGTGTGTGTGTGTGTGTGTGTGTGTGTGTGTGTGTGTGTGTGTGTCTGCGTATGATGCCATCAAACCATCTTCACATTCAATCCACCTGTCAGCGTATGTCAGAATTAATTAATTAAGCTTCGCGAAATCACCCAGGTGTTCTGTGGTGAACAGTGTGGCGACGAGTGAACACGGAGACATAAATCACTCACACTGGACCCCTATGAGACTTATCATTAAAGATATTATACGTGGCTCACTCATGACGTACCTGACCAGTGATAAAAATAAAGTATTTTTTTTAAGTCATTGAGAAAGTGTTTTGGTTGCACTGTTGATCACTCTTCTTTGTTCCTTGAGGTCATGCAGAGGACGACTACTGCAGGGGTTGTAGTCTTCACCACCTTCGTCAGTCTTCAGCCTCCTCCTCCTGACGTCTCCCTGCGTCACTTCTCCCCTACATTAATTATTCTCTTCCTTATGATCCCTAACGCATCAATAAGCTGTAATGTGTTAATTAATCTGTAATGAATACCGGTAATTTCAGAAGGAAGATTAATTCAGTAATGTGTAGAATATAAAAAGAGTATTAAATCGGATTATGGAGGATCATGAGAGAGGTTCAGTGGCCCGATACTGTTTATGATCCTGTCTCTCGTCTTTTCTTTTTCATCTGTTTACATTCAGTCGTCTATTATCTGCCTGAATCTTCCTACTTATATTCTTGTCTTTTAATATTAATTTTATCATTATTAATCAGAGGTTATGTACTTTTTTCACTAACATATGTAATTTTTTCACTTACAAATTCACTCTTTGGTCCACTAATAAATGTACACTTCAGAGTCACAACAATGGGGGAATGATCTTGATAGAGTCGTCTTGTTCACGCGGTTTTCTGAGTTACACACCAAAAAATTTTCTGGCTAACTCGTAACGTGAGAAGTCTGCTAAACGCCTCAGTTAATTAAAAAGACACCAACTCGGCAGCCAATAATTGTCCAATTCCACCGAGATTCAACCATAGCTATCACTTCTCTTTATTGTAACTCTGAACTAGGTAGAAATTGTGTCAGTGGGTAAGAAGTACATGGATGAATTACTTAATCTCAAAAATATATAAAATTGTATCAGTTGTGTTTAGTAGACTGTCTCCACTAACCGAAAAGAAACAAGAGTAACCAAGAGCTTTTTTTGGGTGGGGGGGGAGTTTAGTGAAAATAAAATAAAAACAATGACTTACAAACGGACAACATTTATTCATCAGGTTACAGGAAATATTCTCATTGGTAACATAAATAAAGCCAGATGTTATGGTATTTGTTGAATGATAACAGATGATCAGAGGGAGGCAAGGTCTTATTGTGTTATCTTAGACTAGTTTGTTATCTTAGCCTTTTAACTGTTATTGGAGAGATTCTTTCACCATTAACACAAATGATTGGATCTTTTCGGGGTTTTTTTTTAACCATTGATGGACAAATCGGATCACCCGAAGAGTCTCCAACCCAGCTTATTTCACCTGAAGATTATACACCCTAACACAGACCTAACTAACCTGGTGCAGACTTAACCTAAAATACCCTAACCTAACCTAGCCTATAAGAACATATCTACCAATGGTATAGTTCATCACCATTACACTAGCACCACACCACCAGCAACCATTACACAGTAGGCATCACATCATCATCATCATCATCAGTAGGTAACGAGAGACAAATTTAGCACCTCTGCCGCTAACGTCTCACGGGAAGCAGACGAACAAAATAGGGTGACTGACTCCTGACATCGTTTCCCAGCGGAGGGTAATAATAGCGATGATTAATTGGATTCTTTGTGGACGTTTGTGCCAAGAGAACCCACCCGACGTGCGAAATCACCCATCACCACCCGCCCTACATCCCCTCGCAAGCTTCCTACATGAGAGTTTAAGCGTCGCATCCACCCACCCGCCCACCCGCCAGCTAAGATGTTCGCCAAGCTGAAACCAGACTCGCTAAGATTGCTAGTTTGTTTTTCTCAGCAGTTGTTGATAGAAGATATTATTTACTGACGATGTGTTTTCAGAGATACCTAATATTTTTTAGATTTATGACCCCTTCTAATTGTTCTAAATATTTGAGTTTTTGTGAATAATTAAACCTACTATGTGGCTAAGCGCAGTGACTGGGATCTGGTTCTTGGTAGTTATCCTTAAAATCCTGTTATCTTTGTGTCGTAGCTTAAACTGTATCTGTTAGAATCTGTCTCTTATCTTCAGCGTTATGGAAAAAAAAATACCTCGTGTACGAACGCTGGAGAACCTACAGTGCCTACACTCATTGAATGCTAAACAACGCTCGTAAAGTTGAATTCTACCCGCGCTCTCTGTTTACCCAACCTCTTCTAAAAATAATTCCCCAAGTTTATTACAGAAACTGACAAATAATAATAATAATAATAATAATAATAATAATAAGGACGTATAACAGTGAAGATAAATATGCCACAGCAGTTAATGGATGGATGAAGGCGAGTGTAAAGTTTGTATCGAGGAAAGGTTTCCTTAAATAAGTTAACATCAGTACAGTATCCACAATTCGTATCTACCCGACTCATCCATCATTAAGAGATGCAGTAGTGTGGTTTGACCTTATAGTGAGTGTATGTCTTCAGTCCTTCATGTGTTCAGTGTGAGGTGTGTTGGTATGTGCTCTGAGGATGTTGCCGTCATAATGTAACAATGTTGCTCCAGTTCCATGTTGTACACTCGCTCCGAAAAGTGTCAGGAATTACCTCAGTTAGCAGTTGCTCCATGTTTTGTTTTAATTGAGGTTTCTTGTTAGTGCGAACTTATTTTGGCACCAGTTAGTTGTCTGAGTATGTGTATGTAATAAAAGAGATGTAATATTAACACAGCGACCTCAAAGATCCAAGCACCTGTGTTATACTAAGTATCACCCCAGCACCACGCCCCCCTCACCCCAGCACCACGCCCCCCTCACCACGCCCCTCACCCCAGCACCACGCCCTCATCCCAACACCACGCCCCCTCACCCACACATATTGTTCACCACTAAAATTCCTCCCTGCTGAGTAAGTCATCCATCGTGTGTGGTTAAGGTCCCAGTGTCTCCTACCCGCCCCACAGCCAACGTGAAAACGAGAATAAGATCAAATTCTTTCTCAGGTGAGTGTTGGGAGTGTCGGCGTTCGTGAGACAAATGTGACCCCTAACAGTGACGGCTGTGACGTCAATAAGTCAGAAACTAAAGTCATGGGCTGTACAGAGGTCGGGTGAATCAATCACTCCCTCATACACACGCACTACTGCATGCTGGCTCACTCATTAGTAATGTTCTACACTTGTAAATTCGTATTGGAGCAGCGGGACCTGAGCTGTGCCTCAAGTACACCTGTGTGTCTCTGGGGGCGCTCCACCATTGTTTACATTGTAGGAGGATGACTTAACAACACCTGAGCGGGTATTTATGGACCATCGAAGTAAAATAAATCAAATTTCTCATTTCTGTGACAGCTACGCCACGGCTCAGATGATTGCCGTCACTGTGTTACTGTGGCAGTTACCTCACTCATAGACAGGTAACAGCTGCTGGTGTTAAATCATTCCCATATCACTGTGCCATCTCGCCTCACATCATCTCTCTATCTCTCTTAAGAACTCGGGAGCTATTTATTTGAACAGCTCACAAGTTTTAATAATGGCAATGTTCGCTTTTCTCCACTACCCGAGGCATCACAACCTCAGCTGCTGTGACGCCAAGCACTTACAACACCTTAAACTTGAGCTGAATAACTGCTGAAAGTCGACATTGATATATTATAAGCCAGTGTCTTAAGCCTTGGGAGATCGTATAGCTAGTGACCTAAAGTAGCTTGAATACGTCAGGTTACTTATCTCTGATGGTCATTATCACGTGTTCTTTCTCTGACCCGTGTTATAGTCAGAGGAGAGAGAGTTCCTGTCGTCACCGCTTTCACTCCATAACCTTCTCCTCCCTTTCCCCTCTCCTACCCTTACTATCCACCTCCCCCTACACTCCCCTCTCCTTACCCTCCTATTTCCCCCTTCTTGTCCATCCTTCCCCTCCTGCTCCCCTTCGATTCCCCCTCCATTTCCCTTAACAGCACTTCTAGGGATGTAAATCAAGTGTACATATCTGAGGTAAGATTTGACCAGTCCATTACTTGTACATATTCAGGTACGGTGAAGAGCCAGTACTTGCCCAGTACTTACCAACAGTGTTTAATAGAGAAGTTACCGAGCCCCTGACCACCCGACCAACCAACTGCCCCGACCCCCCCGACCGCACGAACCCCCCCCCGACCGGCTAGTAACGAAGATGATGAATGTAGACATACTGAAAAAAATAATAATAATTCGTGACAATCTTCCTTCCTGACCCCTAACTCGCCACTACCAACAGACCACAACAGAACAAACATGACATTAAGCAGAACAAACACAGCACAGTTACGAAAACACACACACACACACACACACATACACATACACACACAGAACAATTAGCACGCGTAAAACAGTTAAGACAAACATAAGTTTATTCAATTCAAGAATAATTTATACCAAGACTCTCTACCATAGCCCACGGCACACTGCTCACCTGCCTGCCCAAAATACCATCATGACTACACTTAATATCCTGTCATAACTGATCACGTTCCCTCGTCACTATAAGAATCTCTGAGAATCCGAGACTTAAATGACGCGTACAACAGCCAAAGCTTAGAACAGTTAAGATAAGTTCTACTCACTTCTCTACTTTGGCGAAGCTTAACTGAAGCTTAATAGTGAGTGTCGGAGCCATGGTTCTCTACGTTCTTGTTTTCCCGTAATCAAGAGATACTACAACGGATTTACTTGCGGTAGTGACTCGGTTACAGTTTCTTGGATGACATGTTACTGTTGGTGGACGGAGAAAATTGAATCTCTTTTTTTGTTTTGTTTTTAAGAATTTGCTTCCTGCCTCATAATGTTGATTGTGCAGGTGATGAAGGTGTTGTTATACCAGAAACAACAGTGTCAAGTGTGGTGAGTTGTTAGTTCTCTCTCTCTCTCTCTCTCTCTCTCTCTCTCTACATTTACATCTTTATTTGCACATCTTTATCCCCTTCTCTCACACACTAACTCGAGCGTCCAGCGGTTCATCAACTCTCAGCGGGTAATAAACAGCCACGAGTGAACACTTACCGTTAGATCAAGTTCACCAGCGAGTGTTTACGTCCAGTCGTTTAAAACCCAAACCCAGGCGAGGGGACACGACCTGCCTTCAAATATACGACTGACCGGGCAAAACCTGGCAACACTGCCTGCCTAAAGCACTCTGGGTGACATGTAGTACCTTCATACCCTGCAGTAGGTCACCTAGACTCAACAGTGGCACCTACAGGAGACATCAACGTCGGTTAAGGAGGGACAGAACACGCTGGGCCCCGAGGGAAGGTGACCGGACCTGAATAGTGAGGTTTGAGATCCTACAGTTTTCTATGACTCCTGGCGAGGTAACGGTACGTCAGCCTGTACCGCTACTGACCATCTGTACCGGTACTGTAAGATTATGTATGACGGCTCCTGTACTACTGTTGTATGGTAGCTACGTATACTGTATGTTCACTGTTGTATTTGCACCATTCTGGTATTTTCACATGAACACTCCTGTACCAATATATGATACATGTGGACCACTGTACCGCTGTACCACTGTAATGCATGGATTGTATATGGTGTTTATCCCTTATAATATATAAAGCTAATGTACCACAGGTTCAATATAATGGGTCGGAGAAAAAAGTACAGATACCACCATGGTACCAATGTTCCACTGTAATAATCGGTACAGTCGTATTTTGTAATGCACTGGAATAACCTACGTAGATAACTGACGTCATGTTTTTCTTAGCTTTTGTGCATCTACCTGTCACTACCACCCATCTACCTGTCACTACCACCCATCTACCTGTCACTACCACCCATCTACCTGTCACTACCACCCATCTACCTGTCACTACCACCCATCTACCTGTATAAAACAAGACAAATGTGATACGTCGTCAGGTGTGATGTGTGGCCAACTGTGCCCACACCCTTCAGTCCCTACTGCTCTCTCCTCCCTTGCACTTCCTCCCTTCCCCTTATCCCTCAGTACCCTCCCACCCCCTACTCCCAGTACCTCCCCCACCTCAACTCTCTACCAGCCCCAGTCCTAACCCTAAACCATTCCTCTGGTCAATGGCTAACCAAACCATTCCTCTGGTCAATGGATAACCTAAACCATTCCTCTGGTCAATGGACCAACCTAAACCATTCCTCTGGTCAATGCATAACCTAAGCCATTCCTCTGGTCAATGGACTAACCTAAACCATTCCTCTGGTCAATGGCTAACCTAAACCATTCTCTGGTCAATGGACTAACCTAAACCATTCCTCTGGTCAATGGACTAACCTAAACCATTCCTCTGGTCAATGGACTAACCTACACATACCTGAACACCATTCCTTCCTCACCTCATTTTTCAAGTAAATATTAAAAGCTATAATGAAGGAAGACTTAGAAGGAAGGAAGGAAGGAAGGAAGGAAGGAATTATTTATTTTGAGAGCTGTGTCTGTCTGTTCGTCTGAACGTGGGAGATAATAAATATTTCTCCTGTTAAAAAATGTTAAAATCCGCTGTGGCCGTTAGTTGAGTCGACAGGAACACCACACATGGATATTTCCTTGATGTGTCGTCCAGATGTTAAGAATATTGGATAGTGGAGGAGAAACTGAGAACGTATTATACTGATAATTTGGAGTGTCTGTCTGTCTCTGTCTGTCTGTCTGTCTGTCTATCTGTCTGTCTGTCTGTGCGTTAATGTGTGTGTGTGTGTGTTTTAATGTCTGTTTGTTTGTGTGTTGTGTGTGTGTGTGTGTGTGTGTGTGTGTGTGTGTGTGTGTGTGTGTGTGTGTGTGTTTTAATGTGTGTCTGTCTGTCTCTGGTACTACAAATGCCCTCAGTCACGGTCACTACACACACGTATAATGATCATCTCTGTTACCTGTTGTTACCTGTGCCTCTAACATCTAAACAATCGATCATAGAGCAACAAGTTGTTAATAATGTGTTCATCCCCTGTGTTCCATAACCCCGTGAGATGTTGTTTTGTTGGTCTTATTGTTGTTGTTATTTGTTTGTTTTTGTTGGTCTGGTTATGTTGTTGTTGTTGGTCTGGTTATTGTTATTGTTTTTGTTGTTGTTGTTGGTCTGGTTATTGTTGTTGTTGTTGTTGTTGTTGTTAGTCTGGTTATTGCTGTCGTGTTCCTTTTCTTGTTGTTGTTTTTTGTTCTTGTTGGTCTTGTTCTTGTTATTGTTGTTGTATTGTTCCTTTTGTTGTTGTTGTTTGTTTGTTTGTTGTTCTTCTTGTAAATAATCAAGTGTCCGTAAGTCTGTAAATCGTCACAAAAACCAAACTATCGAAGGAAAGAACCACGATTACTGACCGAGGGATCGTTAACCTCAGCGGTGTTGAGAGACGCCCATCAGGAAATTGTCTCCTGTGTGAAGCTGTGAACTGGTCTCCTGTGTGAAGCTGTGAACTGGTCTCCTGTGTGAAGCTGTGAACTGGTCCCTGTGTGAAGCTGTGAACTGGTCTCCTGTGTGAAGCTGTGAACTGGTCTCCTGTGTGAAGCTGTGAACTGGTCTCCCTCCCTCACACCATAACTCTTTCACACGGTACCGAGTCAGCTGTACATGGCCCCTCAGCTGGTCCTTAGGTGTACGTGGGCCCCAGGCACCATCACCCCACCTCCCATAACAACACAACCCAACCTAACCACCAACACACCTCACCTCACCCCTCACCTCACCACCTCACCTCACCTCACCACCTCACCTCACCACCTCACCTCACCTCACCTCCCGACGTAATATATTTATCTGTATATTTAAGTGACAATCTGTCTTATTTTACAACGATGACGTCACTTAGATATCTACTGTATATAATGAATTTGAGAGAGAGAGAGAGAGAGAGAGAGAGAGAGAGAGAGCTTACTCCTCTTAGCCATGGGTAGTGTAGGTTAGGGTGTATCAGTTTCATAAACTTGATATAGATATCTCTGCATGATTCAACTTCCTTCACTCCACCTCACTAACACTATATTCCCGTCCTCCACCCGCTAATTTACAGTCACTCACCTCAACGATCAATTCTCAATCATTCACCTCAACCTCCAGCCTCCACCTCCACCACAAGCTTCCACCTCCACCACAAGCTTCCACCTCCAACCATAACTAACCACTATACCAACCACCAACCACTACTACCACCACCAACCACTACCATCACCAACCATAACTACCACCACCACCAACCACAACCACCAACCACTACTACCACCACCAACCACTACTACCACCACCAACCACTACTACCACCACCAACCACTACCACCACCACCACCAACCACTACTACCACCACCACCAACCACTACTACCACCACCAACCACTACTACCACCACCAACCACTACTACCACCACCAACCATTACCACCACCCACCACCACCACCAACCACTGCTACCACCACCAACCACTACTACCACCACCAACCACTACTACCACCACCACTACCACCACCCACCAACCACTACTACCACCACCACCAACCACCACCACCAACTACCACCACCACCACCAACCACAACCACCAACCACCATCAACCCACACTTCAATATAACCTGGAACTTGCAACACACACAGTTTTAACCACATCCTCTGCTTTATGGGAATTCCACGTTCAATAAGGAACTTGTGAGTGCAGTACCTTGAGGAGGATCTGTGGCCAGCTCTACGTCACCACCACAACACAATCTTCGGCTGATACCTTTTGGAGAAGAAGATTGTTTTTATCATTTGTTGGAATTGTGCGACTGTGTGTGTGTGTGTGTGTGTGTGTGTGTGTGTGTTATTTTTCTTCTTTCAAATTATTATATTAAGTTTCTCTGTTAGTATCCTATAAGAATGTGGCTTGCTATACTGTACATGCTCCATAAATCGTGTGTGTGTGTGTGTGTGTGTGTGTGTGTGTATGACAATGTTGCACACACACAGACACACACACGCACACCGTTATTACCACAGCCAATGACACGCCCGCCACGGTTCACGGTTCTACATAGGCAATGAACCTCGTTAAAGTGAACATACACACACTTATACGCCCTCACCCTCACCCCCACCCCCCACCCCACCCTCACCCCCCACCCTCACCCCCACCTCACCCCACCCCCACCCCCCACCCCACCCCACCTCACCCCACCCCCACCCCCACCTCACCCCACCCCACTCACCCACCCCCACCCTCACCCCCCACCCCTCCACCCACCACCCACACAGTTTGCAGACAGTGACGAACGCAGTCTTAACAGTCAGCCGTGCTCGTTAATGTTCCGGAAATTTTGTTCATCATAGTTACCCGGAAAAAAGTGGCTCGGATCATAACAGAAAACGAAGGAGAGGGTTGTAGACCGACCCTCGTGTGCTCAGAAAAGGGTCAGTTCCTTATTGCTCAAATGTATTACTCTAATTTAACTCTCGTATAGTTATACTAATTGGTAAATGTTTCTTGTATTATTAAGTTTCTAATTAAACGTATAGATAATATTATTCAAGTAGATTATACTTTAACACACACACACACACACACACACACCTACACACACACACACCTACACACACACACACACACCTACAGGACCTATATGAACAAGAAAAAACAAGATGTCGCATTATTATTCACATTAACCTAACCTAAGCCTAACCTAACGTAATATGTTCGAGTAATAAATAACAAAATGCTTAAAATATTCCCGTTGACATATTCATTCAGAGCTTCACCTCTTTGACATTGTTCAAGTAAATGTTACCCAAACTCTGATTAATCTCGTTCACCTGTTGCGATAATGAAGTGAACATCATTAACACTGTTCACGACTATCATGGTGACCCGTTTACAGCATGATATGAACCGTGATGGGAGGATCAGGGAGGCACAAAGTTCACCTGTATAACCTACCTGTGACTGTCACCGTCTGCCCGTGTTAATTATTCTGTTGTGGATATTTGTGTCACGTTCAGGTGTGTTAGGTCATGAAGTCTTGGTTATACACTGCCACACATTTAAATGCACACACACATACTGCACATACATACACCTATATGTACACATACTCACTACATTCTACACGTACACACTGCAGTTACAAAGTGAAAAGAAACATACACATCGCAAAATACTTGTAGTACTATGGACACACACACACACACACACACACACACACACACACACACACACACACACACACACACACTCTGATAACCATACATTGGAAATCAAAATTGAAAACATATCCACTCCAGTTTATACAGTATATTACAGCAGTCCAACATTCGTCACTTCTGCACACTTTAACAACAGATTCAGGTGTTTTCTGTCACCCCCAACTCAAGTAAACTTTCCGGCAGGTGATCACAACACCACAGAAAACGGAGATCCCAAAACACCAGAGAAAACGAGACCGTCATAATCAGCTCCAGGAGGGACTATTGTGGAAGGGAGACACCATCATTTTTAGAGTTTATTTGGTGAGGTAGGTCAATTGAATGACTGTTAAGTGAAGAGAGAATCTGTTATTCTCATCATAGAAACAGAGGCGAACATGACGTCACTGGGTAGAGGTGTTACTGGTTCTATGTGAACTGTTTTAGTTGATAGAAAAATATTATAATTTGTTAAAAAACTTCAATTTACACTATTTTTCTTTCTTTGTTTATTGTTTATATTATTTTACTTAGTGTATGGATACGGATAGATGGATGACTTTCTCTTCCTGGTGATTAGTCGATGGAGCTTAACTACTGTCCTTATTTAATTGTGTAAGTGTAAACGATCAATGCATTTCTTTTCTCAAATGGCTTTCTCATCTCTCTTTAATCACATCGACTGTTTCACTGTTTAAGTCTTTGATAAGTTTTAATACTTTAGTTGATATTTCTAATTATTCCTTATAACTTAGTAAAACATAACACCGTTTTAGAATATAGGTACATTACTTTGGATATACAGTTTTACACTACACACACATCACAACCAGAGACATGTATATATATTGTCTCTTTCCCACCTGAAGCAGAAGGCAGACAGGTGGTTACAGGCAGCTAGTTATTGGTGTGTGTCAGGGTGTTAGTTGCTGGCTGGTTAGTTTGTTGTGTATTGATAAAGTGACATGATAAAGTGACAACAAAATTCAGATCATTAAAAATATTATTTTAATTTATTTTCACTATTGATATACAGTAATTAATGCCATATTTTACTGAGTGATACTGTAAACTTATTCATACATAGTCATTCATACATACATATCATAAATAAATGCATAATCTTACATTCTTTCTTTCATTCAATAAGTAACAAATAAGGTTAAATGGTGTTACTTCAAGATACTTGTGGAGGTTTCTGGGAGCTACTGGACCAGCAATACACTACGTCATTATTTACAAGGATGTGACAATGAGTCTTTTTATATAAACGTTTTATTTACTTTATCTTCCTCCTCTCGTGACTATTCTGGAGCCCATAGGTGGTACTGTGAACAACGAACAAGATAAATTTCGTTCAATATATCCACAAGAATGCGTGTTTGTAGTTCATTTGTTTTCTAGGTGACATATGAACGGTTGAACATTGTGTACCACCAGCCTGTGTCGTCATCCTTGGCTTCCCTTCCTGTAGCCACTATCCCATCCTCACTTCCTACTGGGGATCCTGCAGGAGTCTGAAGATTGTAGAGGGCGTTGGTGGTGGTGGTAGTGGAAGAACGTGTACTGGTGGCTAATTTTTCTGGTATCTTGTTGGTGTTTTTTAAATTCTCGATGTTGTTCTTGGGTAGAGTGTCAGTGTTAGCGGGAATAGCCGGGCCTCCAGTGGCGTGAGGGTGGAGGTTAGTCTTTGAGGCGGCATTGGTTCCAGATTTCATCACCTTTGTGTTTATGGCGCTGCTGGTGACGAGAAGTGGTGAATCTTGCATTGTTTTATTTACATTAAATGAACTAGAGTTTTCTGTGACGTAAGACCATGTAGTGAAAGTGATGGAAGATGCTGTACTGAGTTCTGAGTCGATGTTACTTATACTGTTGCTGGAGAAGCTTCTTGGGTCGGTGGCGTTTCCTTCGGTGGTGTGAGAGCTATGGTTACCGTCGACGTGTCTGTACCTCGTCGGCGGCCGCAACGGTAAGACCTCCAGCCCTCCTGCAAAGCTCAGGTGTTGGCCAACATTAGTTTCGACACTGCCATCTGACGCCGCATGTCCAGAAACCTTGCCAACATTGTGTGTGTATCCCGCACCAAGTGATGTCGAGGGGCCCGGATTCCCAACATTGAGTGACAGCTCTGTGTATCTGCTGAGTGGGAACGAGGCTGGAGAGGTTGGCGAATCTGGAGTTGAATATTTAACAGTTTCTTTGAGTTGTGTGTTGACGGCGCTGAAATGGGGGAGGTAAGGTCCGTTCTCAGCTTTGTTTAGGGTTTGCGGAGATTTCACACTCAAGGTCAAAGGCAGGATGGAGTAGTTTGGTCTGAGTGACTCTCTGATATCCGGCGATGGAGGAGACGCAACTGATGGGAGTGTACCCAGGCTCGAGTAGCCCTGCGCGGGATAGTATAGGGGAAGTTTAGAATAGTGTCGTCGATCAGTTGGAAAGTTTGTCTGTATTTTATCACCAGGAGCTTGTACCACGTCGTAAGACATGTGAGACTGTCCCCGAATCACAGAAGGTGACGACGTCCTCACAAACTGAGGTGGTGTCGTGAGGGGCCGCTGTGATACCCCAGCCCAGGGCGGGTAATATGTGGTGGGGTACTCTCCTGGAATTTGGGCAATAGGACGCCGAGTGGTGGTCACGCCTGGCCACGCAACCTTTGACGCAGGAGGTGGTGTTTCATTCAATCCCAAGCTGCTTCCTCCGTTCTCAATATCGTTTGACACTGCCGCTGGAGTGGTTCCTCGCGAGATGTAACCACCAGCTATAAGACGTGTAGCAGCTTCTTTGTATACATTGATATTTGCGCCCAAGGTGTCTGACGGTCCAGCCTGTCTAATGGTACTGAGGACATCAGAGGAAGGTGTCCTCTGTGAGTTCTGTCTCACAACAGCAGGTTGATGTATGGCGTCAGGTCTGGTGTTCGTCCTTTCAATATTCGACCCAAACCCGCCAAGGCGATCAGTGAGTTTGTCCCTGGCGAGGAGTTTGTACTTGGCCAGGCTGTCGTGCTGCGTTAGGTCCTCCTGAGCGAGACGAGCCGAGTCATCCACACGATTCATCTTGGCCAGGAGGTCGCTGAGGGCCTGCAGGTTGTTGGAGCCAACTAGCGAGGAGGACTGGGGACGGTCGAGGTCGTCACGAGTGTTGCCTGTGACGCTGGCCCTCAGCAGCAGCTGCAGTACCTCTGGACTGAAGGTAGCCTGACCAGCATCATTCTCCTGCAGCGTCGCCCCCTGCCTGAAAAACCAGTATGATGTTACTTAGTTGCCTATAATAGCTAGATGGGCACCTGGACCCTGAGAGAGAGAGAGAGAGATGGAAGGAGAAAATAAGAAGGGGGTAGTGAGTGAGAGGGATGGACTGATGACAGGTATCACCCGCACACAGGAAGTTACTGCATTTGTTTGTTTATATCTATAATGAAAAATTTAACAATTTAATTAATTTTCACTTTTATCGGGCATTCCTTTTGCAGAGAGAGAGAGAGAGAGAGAGATCGTAAGTTTAAAATTATACATTATTTTCCGTGTATGTGTTTTAACTGGGCGTGTACAGTTGGAAGATAATAAGCATAATTATCGTCACATATCTCACGATCACTTGCAAATAAATATAGCAAAACATGGCAGTTGTATCTTCCCCTCCTCCTCCTCCTCCATAAATTAGCAACATTTAAGTGAGCAATAACTGGGAGGCTGTCTTGTGGGGGTCGAGCCATCTGGTGGTGGGTGCGGGAAGCTGGCGGGTCGGTTACACTCTGGCACAAGGCGGGACTGTTGCCCGCCAATAGTCCGTCGGCGCTTTATTTTATTAGTCAAGAGGCTATGCTTCATTCCGGCGGCTCTCGTTAGCTGGGGAAGTGATAATGTGTGGTTGAGCCAGACCTCGCTATGGTAGGATGACGTTCTCCCCCACCACAGTCAGGAGATGAGCTATTTAGATTCAACACTCGAAGAATGTTTTGGATGGAGTGGATGGCCTGATCTGCAATGGGGTTCCTGTGGGTAAGGTTACGTGCCCGGTGGGGTGTGGTTGGTGGGGCCTGGGTGTTTTACGGTGCCCGGGGTAACGAGGGAGGAGATAAGATATTGCTATTTCTGCTAAGGAGCATCAAGAGAGAGAGAGAGAGAGAGAAAAAAAAAAGAGAGTCTCGTTTTGATAGAGTAAACCATTTTTCACATTGTACGTCGCTTCTCAATCAGGAACGTTATTGCGTTTGTGTTCCTTCTCTATACTTTCCTCTCATCTCCTTCCTCGACCACATACACATAATCCCGAACTCTTACAAACTCTTCCTCTCCTCTTTCTTTCACCTCTAATTATTATCTCTCTCTTCCTTATATCCTCGTTCAGTGTGAGACAGTATATGTGGTGTCCAGCCCTTCCTGCCCCCCCCCTCCCCCCTATCATCGCTCCCGTGACTGAAGCTTGGAAGATGTTCTCGTGTTTACATCTTAAGCAAGGTGGTGGTGCTCCTGGTCTTCAACACTCGTGGAGAGACAGAGAAGAACAACAAAGAGGGAGAGAGAGAAATATTTAATGAGGACATACATGGAAATACAGATAGAAAGAAAGATAGAGAGCAACAGGGAAAAGGAAACAGAGCAATACATAAAGACTAAGAAGTAGAGAAAGATAATAGAAGGAGAGAGGATGACAGACAGACAGAGAATCTATACCAACTAGGGAAAGAGGAGGAAGGGTAGGAGGAGAAGAGTTGCTCCAGCTGACCGTGTGCATTTCTTCCCCCATCATCAGCTCCTCTCCCACATTCTCTCCCTCATTCACTATCACGTTCCCGGACACTTCAATCTAACCTTTACCTCCTCTACAAACCGAGGCTCGAGTTCTCACAGTTCTCTCCCCTACCCTGGCACTTTCCTCTTAAGTGGAGATTATAAAAACGCATCCATCCAGCTGCCTCGCTTAAAATACGGCACAAAAGACGTCTAAATTGGCGTCGGGAATCTCTTTCAGACTTTCATATGACAGGAATTATTTTTGTATGGCTTCAGCGAGTTAAAATTTATGTAAATCTTCAAGAAATGGATTACCAATTGTTTTTTAAGCGTCGTTGAACATATTGTCTACTCTGTTGTCTTGTCCTCTCTGCCTGCCGAGTGTTCAGGTCGGTTACTACGACGATACTGATCAATAGAGGTTGAAAATGGACTCGTACTGTAGGTTAGGTCAACCATGGCCGGGTGCTTGGGCCAGGTGGAAGACGTTGATTGACACGAACCGGATGGAGTTGGCCGGGTAATGAGGACCAGGGAAAAAGTTCTTTCAGCCAGTTAGTTAGTCAAACAGTCAGTCAGTCAGTCAATTAATTAGTCAGTCAGCCACCTTGTTAGTTAGTCAGTCAGTCAGTCATCCACCCAGTCAATCAGTCATCCACCCTGTCAGTCACTCAGTCAACCATTCAGCATTAGCTATCATAAAACTGAATGACTCGACTATAAGATAAACCTCTCGTAATAATGTCACCTTTTGTGGATGATAACAAATAATGTTGTCACACATCTTCTGTCACCTAACCTATCCTAACCTAACCTAACCTAACCTCCCGGAACACGCTGCTGTAGCCTCTCCTTGGTGGCTGGGTGTTCGTGATAAAAGGTTAGTACACTCGACACTCCTCTTATCACGTACACTTCCAATTCAGAGGTTTATTACAGTTAGAGATACTTTGAGAACACCGCTCTTGTTGATGATCACTTTAATGCTAACTTGTTGGTAGATAACCCCCCCCACCAGAATCCCCCCTCCAGCACCCCCACCACCAGCACCCTCCACCAACACCCCCACCAGAATCCCCTCCAGCACCCCCACCAGCACCCCCCACCAGCACCCCCCACCAGCACCCCCCCCCACCAGCACCCCCCCCCACCAGCACCCCTCCCCACCAGCACCCTCCCCCAGCACCCCTCCCCCACCAGCACCCCCCCCCCCCCCAGCACCCCCCACCAGCACCCCCCTCCCACCAGCACCCCCCACACCCGAAAGCTATTGATGTTAAAATAAATAAATAGATAAAGGAAGTTTTAATAAAATGTATGTAAATTTGTTGAGGGAAATGTTGACACGGGGATAATAACAACAATAATAATAACAACAATAACAAATTATATGAAATAAGTATCATTTTCTTCCCAAAAGTTGAAACAATATAAACATCTCATAGTTGTCGGGATCTCATTAACATTTTAACAACTAGGATATCATAAACATAAACAGCAGTAATCGTGGCAGTAAAAACAATAATTAACATAAGAGGGCGAGAGACATCGTAAAATGATTAGACTCAGATTAAACTCACAATACCCCCCGTTGTGGAACTCTGGCAGCGCTGAATCATTTTATGGCGTTTTCACGGTGAGTGACCGAGGACGTCCTCACACACACTCCCTCAAGCACCTCATTATGCTTCACCAGATTCTGTTTTAAGTTTAATGAGCGTCCTGTGTGGGGGAGGGTGGGCGGAGTGAACACATTGGCTGACCAAAGATAGATAAAAGGGGGTAACATGGTGTACTGTGGTCAGGAGGTGATGGTCATTTCAGGTGGTTACGTGTGGTAGTGTACTTGGCTGATGATAGGTGAAGGGGTAACGCTCAAAGGTGATAGGTGAAGGGGCACGTGTAGTCACCTAAGACACACTATATCGAGGACATTTTATAGATCTTTGCCTCATCTCATAAGCTGTATCAGATAAAACTAGACAACACGAGTCATATCTCCTCCTCCAACAACCTGAGGGAGAGAGAGAGAGCCAGAGAGCGAGTAACTCTCTGCTCCTCTAAATATAGTTATGAAAGGATCGCAGGAACAGAGAGCCACCAGCGAGAGAGAGATATACGCCTCTACTACATTTTTGTCGGAGATAATAACAATATTATCATCATAAGGAAACAACACTTGACATCCACTTATATTAGTTATGTTTCTCGGGGTGTTTTATCCATACCAGTGACTTAAATTAGCTGTATTACCTCGTGAAGACAGACAAGAAAAGCGCCGTGTCTCTCTTTAGTTTTGGCGGGATGACGCTTGAATCCTCACTCTACAGAAGATAAGTTACGTCTTGTATCAGTGTTCAGATCAACTCTACTCGCCGCTTGTTGTTCCTTCCACATCAAAATTCTACATCAGGAACCTCTATCTGCTGTTCCTCCTCCCTGAGACCTTCATTTAGCTCCTCAAGTCACTCGTCAACCATCTTGTTCTCCTCTGACTCTCTAAACTCTACACTTCTTTCATTACTTCTATCTTCCGCCTTCAGTGTGTGGGGTCACGGCGTGGCTAGAGGCCAGCCCTTCCCCTCCTTCACTCCTCCGTGAAAAAATAAACTTAAATGGGGTGATCAACTTGTTTTATCACAAACTGTAACACAGATAGAAGAGCCTGAGTTAGCCCCTCACTCACTCACTGGTTCATAAGATGGATGTTCTCGTGAGGGAAGACGTAGAAATACAATAAAATGTTTGACTTACAAGATTTAACACCAAAATAACATCTGAAAATAGACTGATGATGATTCAGGGACTCATCATTAACTAATATCTTTACTCATCAACCGTTAGATGGTATATGTATATTGGTAAGATAATCTTCTCAAGTGATCCTTTAACCAAACTTTATCTGGTAACAGTGGATGTACAGTTTCAGGGTAGTCTCAGCGTGATCTCTTACAAGGGGCATTCATCGAGCTAACCTTTGTAAATTAACTCCCTGATGAGAGTTACATGACAGATCAGTAAAAGTGGGTCACATAGGCATAATGTCTCACTGTATACTATGACCTCGGTAAACACTAGGCACTGTACTCGACCGCCTTCGCTTCCTCAACTGTTAAGCTGGTACCCCAACTCGGCCGCTTGCACTCCGTTTGTTCCGTAACTCCGACAAAAAGAATTAACTAAAATTAACTAAAAATACATCTTTCACAATACTGAACCAAGTGTGTATTACGCATAAGTCTTATTGACCAAGTGTGTTGTTTTATATGAACGTACAATGGCAAGAAGATTGATAAAAAAGTTAATAAGACGAAGAAGACGAGAAGAACTAACAACATAGAGATAAAAAAAAGAGAGACCAATAACACGGGGTAAGGAAGTTTAATGACAAGGATAAGGCGATAAAGGTGACCACTAACACAAGCTGAAGGAGACCGCTTATACAAACAAGACGATTAAAGTAAACTAATAAAAGTCAGCTAGGAGTGGGAGGAGGGAGATAACTTGGACAATGGGCGCACAGAAAGACAACAACAAAAATACCAAGAATAAGAAGGCAAATGAGATAAACTAAAGAGGAGGAAGAAAAGTAGTACAAGAGAAGTAGTGAAGAGAAGAAGAGAGCCAGATGAGAGGTGGTGTTGGTGGTGAGCTGTCGGGTTATCAGGGGCACTCCGGGCCAGTGGTGACGCGCCGTGTAAAAACATCCCTCGTTGAGTTATGGCCACAGTAAACATAACCTCATCATCGTTCCCACCCCCCACCACTTATTTTGCAGACTTTCCAGTATAAAAGTTGTTATTAAATAAACTAAGACGTATTTTAGACAGGATTTTATTTATTATTAAAGGGTGGATTATACTACACGGTTTCTGTAAGTATAGGAGAACACAGGAGAAAGATATCGGATGAAATTCCTAGCTGAAACGATTTGAAACGCTCGCCAAAACAAATAAAAGCACCATTGGAGGAATCCAGTAATATGAATGGTAACAAAAGCACATGAAGGCGTGAAGGCTGCTCTGTGCCAGCTAGGATGATAGGTGAGTGATAGAGTGATAGCCCAAGGAATGATAACACTGCCCCAGAACCCGCCAAAACAAGACACTGTCATAGATTGAGGATTATTAATGATGGTTGCGATACGGACGGCGATATTTGATAGCGGGCTAATAGTTTGTTTACCTTCTCAACAAAAGGGACTGAATGGCGTGAGGAATTATAGGTAATGAAAAGCGGACGGGGGAGGATAGTAATGACTTTGAAGTTTTATTGATGTTATACATTTGATAGTTTGCAGCTGTTGGGTATATAAAAGTTGCGTTTGTTTACAGAGTATTTTGGGGTTAAGTGGGCCATGGAAGAATGCAATTAAAGGATAATCGCACTGAGACTTGAGGCAGTGTTATAGGCGAACGCTGTTTGTGAGAGAGAGAAGAGAGGAGTTAGATTAGTGTAAATATTGAATTGGATGGAATACGTGACTTGTGAAAATGCTGACATTAAGTAGTAGTAGTAGAAGTAATAATCATAATCATAATCATAATAATAATCATAATCATAATCATAATCATAATAATCATCATCATCATAATCCCATTCATAAAAAACAACAAAAATAAATTATCATCAACAAATGCTAAGTCATCCACTCATGAATAGATAGATGAAAGGATATGACGTAATATGATGAATATGAAACATGAAATATGTATCACCTACGTCAGCTAGCTCGATGAATGCCAACCCTTACTGATTCTTAGTCTTGTAGGATATAAAGACGTAATTGATGGTCTTTCGTGTTTTTAAAATAAACAAAGAATGTAAGTAATAAAGTATAGACGCTCGTACTTCTAAGATAAACAAACTAATAAAGAAAATATCATAGAAAATCCAATAAAAACAGGTCATTTGTTGTACAACGTAGAAAACAATTATGAGGATTTTTCTTAATAATTAAAGAAAACGGGGAAGAAAAGAACGCTAATAATAACAAGCTACATGTTTATGCTGTGGATACTTTTGTCTGCTACTGAGAAATTTAGCTTTTGAGGAAATGAAGCTACTAACTTAAGAAGCACACTAGCTACATTGTTAGTTTCTGTAGTTACTGTAATTTTTAGTTATATGTGTATTTGCATATAGGTTAATTAAGGCACCACATGTGTAGTTCTGTAATACATAAGAAAGGAATTGGTGTATTTATGTTGTTCCTGAATAGATAATTTGTATTTTACGAAACATTGAGACGTTAAGGAATGATTATTAGAGAAAATTGTGCTGCTGTATGTATGTATGTATGTATGTATGTATGTATGTATGTATGTATGTATGTATGTATGTATGTAATATATAGTCTAATACATTATAAACCTCACCCCTGTATACATATAATAACACACCAATTCGTTAGAGGTGTATTAACTAAAATAAACGTAATTTTATACAAGTAAGTTTTTAAAGCTACTGTTTATGTTCAGTGATAAAACAGTCATTAAATACAACTTTCATAAAATACGTATCACTGAGGGTCATCAACACACACACACACCTGATAAATCAACCCCCTAAACCTCTTCACCTCTCAACGCCAATTCAAATATTTCTTTATAATTACGCTTGTGTGTACTCAGTATGATATAAAATTAGAGTTATTACAGCTCATGGCAACCTTGTCTAATATGTTACGTGATATGTTTGTTAGTGTGTTATCTTATTAACTCGTTTGTTTGTTTGCCATGCACTTGCACCCTCCTTCGTCTCTCTTAAAGAAGATCCAAGCTTGTTGATTCGCTGACCAATGCCACTTCCCAATACTCTCTTAGCGCGTCTATACTCGGATTTAGCATAGGATTTATTTACTGATTGCATTTGCGATATAGTAGACGGACTGTTCCTAAGAGGGGGCGTTCGTTTTTTTTCTCTTCTTGAATAAACAGATGAGAAATAAGATACAAATTTAGAGAAATACGATTAAAAATAATGATAAAATGTATAGAACCTGATAATAATATACCCAATAGATTTTTCGTATTACACAAAAAAATAACAACACTGGAATGAGTAGAAAAAACAAGGGAATAAACACGATAGAAAAAAAAATAATAATCTGACGAAATATATTATAGAAAATTATACCTATCATAGAAAATGGGTGTAATGTTTCATGACTAACTCGGGAGAAATAAAAAACAACGATAACAATAACTAACTCTGAAAACAATAATAAACACTTCCCTCAGACTAAACAAGACAGGGTGTAGGTCTTATCCTTATGATGGCAACACGTGTGGCTGCAGCTCCTCCCCTGTTATGTGGGTTGTAGTTTATTAGGCAAAAAAGTTATAGATACACAAGAGCCTCAGGACTTATATTTCAGTGATAAGTATATAATAGTTATACTGTTTACAGGTCGTCCGAAGCTTGTACGATAGGATAATTTTCTGGTAGGATTATAAGCAAGGTGT
The DNA here is from genome assembly GCF_018991925.1 of Homarus americanus. Taxonomy (NCBI): domain Eukaryota; kingdom Metazoa; phylum Arthropoda; class Malacostraca; order Decapoda; family Nephropidae; genus Homarus; species Homarus americanus. Next base: position 397,952 of record NW_024752372.1, read on the forward strand.
AATTAATCGTGAAGTTATTAGTTAAATGTTAATGTGTATTATATTCTATGTTCTTGAGTTATGTTACGTCAGATCTAACCTCAGTTTACGACATAAACTTCTTCTGTGGTATGAGGTTACGACACGGCAAAACTCTCCCAGTGTTGTGAACTTACCTCATTAATAGGGCCATTTCATTAAGCTAGATTATTTCTGATGCACCCCAGTTAGGAAGAAATGGTATCGTACCTATCAATGAGTTCCTTATAAAAACGAAACGGCATCAGTGTGGCGGAATCATAAACACCATCACGCAGTCTAAGGGAATTTCTCGCCTTATTTGCAAACTTGATCTTATTTTCCTTTTTTTTCCTGTTTTTGTTTTGTTTAGTTTTGTTCACTATTTGTATTTGTTTGTTTCAGACGATAACGTAACGATATCGAATCAATAATAACTTGGAGTTTGAGACTAAATTGAGCTTACCTAATCTAACCTAGACAGAATTCAATTCCTTTTTTCAGTCGCATATGAACGTTGGCCACTAAAACTCTACTGTGACTAAATACTGATGTTCACGGTAACTACAGAACATAAATATGATGATAGGTATTATTACTTTGATGTGTTGTTAATGACTTACACGGTTTAATATTGTGAGGCTATTGGATTTGAGAGAGAGAGAGAGAGAGAGAGAGAGAGAGAGAGAGAGAGAGGACGGGTCTTCCTCACCTCTTCAAGGCAGCCACCATGCTCCCCAGGCCGTCGTTCTGTCGGCTGAGGAACCCCCCGAAGAGCATGATAATGTAGACGGCGAAGGCAGCATAGGAGAGGATCCCGAGGGTGGCGTCCAACATCGGATACACAGGAGGCAGATTCAACCCTCGGAAACTGTTATAGGACCTCATCTCCATCCACCCACGCCCTTCCACCACGCCCTCATCATCCCCAGCAGGAGTGGAGACCCGGTTATCGTGAGAGGACGGACTGAAAATGGGAGTTGGTGAGGGAGAGACCTGGGTGGTAGGGGCTGTGACGGGCGTGACAGGGGCAGATACAGGCGGGGCAGGAGCAGGTACAGGCGTGGCAGGGGCAGGTACAGACGTGGCAGGGTCAGGCAGAGATGTGAGGGTCACCAGGAGGGAGACAGCGCGGGGCAGCAGCCAGGAGCACCCCATGGCATAGTGAGACCTGAAACATGACTGTGATTTAGAGGCGGAGAACTGTATGGCCCTTGTGTACCGTGTCTTAAGCCTTGTGAGGTGCGTGGATCAACCCTCCGATCCTAACATCCACATAAACACTGTAGATACCATGACGCCTCCACACACCCGCAGCAGTAATACCTAGCGGAAGATTGACGAAAGTAAAAATTAATTAACGTGACGTAATGGCCAGGTGGCGGCTGTCATGGTGAGGTGTCGACTTGTCTCCGTAACTGTTATTCACCGTTCCGTCTTGTTGACTTGGTACGATCCTTTCTTCTTTACTCCCGCCTTCCCTTCCTCCCTCTTCCCTACCTCCCTCCTACCCCCTTCATCCTACCTGGTCTCAGCAAACACAGACCCTCAAATACTTAACACGGGACTGGAAGTTCAAATACGTCTATAAAGAAATTGATAACCATTAATTATTCCAACTCAAGACCAGAAATGAGCTTTCGAACATGAAGGAATTTACGGTGTAGAAAACTCTTTCATATTGTATAACGCCTTTTGTCCGTATTATTATTATTACCTACGCTGGAACCCGTAATTAATGTAGTTTGTCTGTATATGTAGCAGACGGCTGAGGAGGAACCACAAACCGATCACTGATTAGTTGGTGGTCTCGCTTTCTGTTGACATTTACGGGATCGAGGAAGAAAACGGGAACTAAACTGTGTAAGCAAAACAAAGAAAACGTAACAATGAGTATGAGACGCAGCACAAACTTAACAAATCTAAATTAAGTGTGTGTGTGTGTGTGTGTGTGTGTGTGTGTGTGTGTGTGTGTGTCTTTGCAAAACCTTCTGTAATATAATCTAGTTTGTTCAGAAATCATCATGTTTATTTCTATTCAATTTATTATTAATTTTCTCTCCAGATCTCCCATAGCTTCTGAGGCAAAATGAAGTCATAATGTCGTTTGATGTTATGATCTTATTACTCATGGCTTCGGTAACTCCAATAAACAAAAGCTGACTACGATATAAACTTGGGAAAAAACACATCAATAATCCTGAAGACGTCGATAATAACGAGTACTTTCCTTCCTTATCTTCTTGACTAATCTATGGCCTTAGTATCTATACCCAGTTGTCTTAGGGAAGGGAAAGGATGGGTACACGTGCCTCAAGATGTGTGTGTTGGCTGTCCTTCATTACAATAGTGAATCCACCCTCTTTTTAAGCTTGGTGTATTACCGAATTCACTGCCTACTCACTGTCCATATGCTACACAACACCGCTAACAGTCTAGTACGTGTTGTTGGTCTGCCGTTATTTTCACTGTTTCCACTTGTACACACTGTTGGTACACTGTTACTAACACCGTTGATGTGCTATTCAGTATTTTGTTGGCCCTCTGCTGTTCAAGTTACGACTCACATTGCTTACGCTTCTGTATACACTGATTGATATATCCTCATAATTTACTATACGACCTACAGCCTAAAGGTACACTTGTTTCATTGGTATATGCAATGTTTAATCACTTTTGAAGCAGTGATCATATCTTTGTTCACTGCTATATGTATGTATTATTCACTTACAATTACACAGATTATTTACACAATAACACCACCATCCAGCCACCCTGTGTTGGGGCGGTTGAGGGTCTTGGATCTCTTTGGGTTGACGAATTGACTCCTACCGTATTCCTTCTGCTGTTGGCAACTCCAGAGGCTCTAACAGATGATCCTGAGGAAAGTATTGGTCCTCATCTGTTGACAATAGCCGCCAGGGAAGATTATAAACTGTAGCGGGAGCGGACGAGAGGCGTTGTGTGAGGTGGTGGTGGTAATGGTTGTAGAGTTCTCGTCCTGGGTCGGTCCGTCATGGAAGGCGGGGTGGAATGAGTGGATCACCTGAGGGCGTGTGGAAGATTGAGCTGGGAGTGGGGAGAAGCGAACGGCCCTTGGGAGGGGGAGGGAGGGAGTGGCCACTATGTAGGCCCGGGGAGAGGAAGGGGTGGAGATGGCCAGGGGGGACGATATATGGTCCAAAAGACAATAGCACCAACTGACCATGTCACCGCTGGCACACATTTCATGCAGAAGACGTAGTTCGGCCTATGTGTGTGTGTGTGTGTGTGTGTGTGTGTTACCCATAGTATCTCAAACACTGTGGATCCTATTTCCATTAATCATCGGTCACTCACTGAACACACTATAGGGAACTTGAATACACGTAGAGATAATATTCAAGAAAACAAATGAAGGTGAAGGAACGCACTGAGGCCTCCCCAGAGTGCGTGTAACTGTGTTTATGTGGTGTTTATAGTTGTTATGGGTGGTGGTCAGGTGTTGGGTGGTGTAATAGGGTGTAGTGTGTATTATGAGTAGAGGTGATGGTGGGGGGTAGCAGGACATGGTGGTGGTTGTTGTACTGTATGTGATATGATTGTAAATTGAGTTGAAATATTATTATGTTGAGTGCAGATGGTAACACACACACACACGCACACACACACACACACACACATCTCTCTTGTCAAATTGCTTCAGGTCACAGCGACAAGTAACTGATAAAATGATTATGTTTGAAGACGCTTTCTCATGAACCAACTTTACAGGTACAATGACTCACCTTAATGATCACTTACCTGCTCTTCTGTCACGCTCAGGTAAGCATAATGATCAACTTCTTCTCAGTTTAGAATCGTAATCATGAATTCTTATACTGTATATAAAATATCACCAGCAGAGGTTACAGAAGTCTAGTGTCCGCTAGAATCTCGCTGTGCATGTTAATTAAGGAAATATTCACCTGTACATTAGGTAGTTGTGTGAAAGGTAATCCTGCTTGACTCATGAACCAACCAAGAGAGCCCATTGGTCCCTAAGGTGCTGTGTGAGATGAAGTTAATGCCATAGTGAGCTTAATATTGTAGGATTCTCAGACGATTGACGATTTAACCTGACCGACGCAACCTAACCTAACCTAACCTTACCTTACCTTACCTAACCTAACCTAACCTAACCTAACCTAACCCAACCTTATACTTTCAGTTTCGGCATATCAAATACTGACGTAGTGTTTAGATTTCCTAGAGGTACTTATTTACGTGCTGATGAAGGCTCTGTGTTCATAGAGTATTTACCGTTATTTAAACAGATGTTGGACAGTCACGTATCGTTAAGGAGTGTTAGTTAGGTCCTGTTACTGTACCTCATGAGGCTTCACGTAGCCTCGTACAGCGTCACCAAGCTTCACATAGTGTCATTAAGCTTCACACAGCGTCATCAAGCTTCACACAGCGTCATTAAGCTTCACATAACGTCACCAAGCAGCATCATCGCTTCTACGCATTTTCAAAACTTTACCTGTGATATTACCTCTATGGTGACCTATATTGACCTGTCTTGTGACCTGTATTGACCTGTCTTGTGGCCTGTATTGACCTGTCTTGTGACCTGTATTGACCTGTCTTGTGACCTGTATTGACCTGTCTTGTGACCTGTATTGACCTGTCTTGTGACCTGTATTGACCTGTCTTGTGGCCTGTATTGACCTGTCTTGTGGCCTGTATTGACCTGTCTTGTGACCTGTATTGACCTGTTTTGTGACCTGTATGGGCCTGTCTTGTGACCTGTATTGACTTGTATGGACCTGTCTTGTGACCTGTTTGGACCTTGTCTTGTGACCTGTATTGACCTGTGCGGACCTGTTCGACCTGTCTTGTGACCTGTAGCTGACCTGTATGGACCTGTTCCAGGACCTGTTTGGGACCTGTCTTGTGACCTGTGGCTGACCTGTCTTGGTGACCCATCTTGTAATCTGTATTGACTCTGTATGGACCTTTTCTTGTGACCTTGCATGACCTGGGTAGTGACCTGTCTTGTGACCTGTATTGACCTGTCTTGTGACCTATCTTGTGACCTGTATGACTTATTGACCTGTCTTGTGACCTATCTTCTGACCTGTACTGACCTGTATAGACCTGTCTTGTGACCTGTATTGACCTGTAATATAACCTTTTTGATTCATAATTCAAATTTTAACATCAGTAGGAAAAAAATCATATTAAACACACATTATATCAACAACTTTATTATCAACTTACAACTCTACATCACAACCGTGGCTGAAAGAGCGGCTACAACTCTCCATACAGCTAATTAATGCCCTGCTTACGTGTACAGTAATCACAACATCCAGGCTACAACTCTCTACTGAAAGATATAAATACTCACTACTAAATTGGTACATAGTAAACATGACTAAACATTTAAATACTGCATCAGTGTTAATGTTTGTGGGTGAAGGAATTTGTGCATAAGAATGAAGGGGGATTTTGTTTGTCATTTATTGCTGTTTTGTTACGTGATGTTCTTTTGTTTTGTTTCATTTATTGACGTGATGTTCTTTTGTTTTGTTTCATTTATTGACGTGATGTTCTTTTGTTTTGTTTCATTTATTGACGTGATGTTCTTTTATTTTGTTTCGTTTATTGATATCCTGATACTGATGTTCTTATGTTTCGTTTTGTTTCATTTATTGATTTTTATTTGACATGATGCTCTTTTGTTTCGTTTCATTTATTGATTTCATGATATGTGACGTTCTTTTTTTTTTCCAGTGGCGACAGTGTGTCTTTTCTCTCCCTGTCGTTCAATATTTCACAGGTTCTTATTTCTCCCAGTAATGACTCGGTTTATTTATTTTTCGTTTACGTCTATTATAGTTCGTATAATTCCACTAACGATAAGATCTTCATTATTCTTGTTTTATTTATTTATTTTTTGTGTCCGGTGATGGATTAACCTCCTGATTCTTCTCGTCTTGTGAGAGATATGTTAATGTATATGATATAACGATTGGTGTGTGCTGTTCTGTCTCTGTGTCGTGTTCCCTGGTCAGTAGCTGTTCCCTGGTCAGTAGCTGTTCCCTGGTCAGTAGCTAGCTGTTCCCTAATCAGTAGCTAGCTGTTCCCTAGTCAGTAGCTAGCTGTTCCCTAGTCAGTAGCTAGTTGTTCCCTAATCAGTAGTTAGCTGTTCCCTAGTCAGTAACTGTTCCCTGGTCACTGGCTGTTTCCTGGTCAGTAGTTAGCTGTTCCCTGGTCAGTAACTGTTCCCTGGTCAGTAGTTAGCCGTTGCTTGGTCAGTAGCTAGCTGTTCCCTAGTTCATTGCTCAATAGCTGTTCCCTGTCAGTAGCTGTTCCCTGGTCGGTAGCTGTTCCCTGTCAGTAGCTGTTCCCTGGTCGGCAGCTGTTCCCTGTCAGTAGCTGTTCCCTGGTCGGCAGCTGTTCCCTGTCAGTAGCTGTTCCCTGGTCGGTAGCTGTTCCCTGTCAGTCGTGTTCCGTGGTCAGTATAACTATCCATTGATCACAGACGGTACAGCTAAACGCCTGACCTCCAGAGTACATTATTCAGATTTTGGAAACGGGGAAAAATTTCTCGGATTTTCCTTGACAATTAAAGCTTTGGAATTTCAATATCCATCTCGCTGTGCTGACAAATATAACATTAGCTCTATGGATTTTTCAGTGCCTGTATAGCAACATTGCAATACTTATATTATTCTCCTTGATGCATATTGAGCCATAGAGTAATGACCTAGTTGACCCCCTACCCTCCAAAAATCGACCCTCTCAACCGTTTATAAAATCACCACAATTTTCTTTCACCAACTGTAGATATTATTAATTATCTCAAGTGCTTTTGGTCCTGTGATAATACCCTGAGATCTTAATAAACCTGTAATATCGCCTCGGGTCTATCTTATCACAGAGGAATTTTATCCTCTGTTGCAGTTTAGGGATTCCAGAACACTTGAAATATCTATAGTAGTCGATGACGGTGAGACGGTGGTCGGAGGGTGAGTGAGTGTGTGGTAATGAGTGGATTTTGTGTGACTGGTGACTGTGGTGGTGGTGGTGGTGGTCAGCGGTATAAGAGGAGACAGAGCTTGGGGCAGTGTTAGATGAGGGACTCAATACCAGTAGTCTGAGAGAGAGAGACCCACCGAAGCTTCCACTATGTATACAATCTGAGGTCGACTCGAGGAAGTGCGGATATCAGGATTGTAAAAACTTCTAAGGCTGAATTATGGAAATCTGAGGTTGGGGGAAGACTCAGAAGCCGAACTGGGACAGGTTGAGTAGAGGACAGGCTGGGAACTGGTGCTCACACGATGCTGAGAACTCCATGAAATCGTCGAGCTCCGGCAGCGAGGAGTACAGCGTCTGTAACAAGAGAGATCATCAGAGTTAACGTGTGATGGCTCTTACTAGTATGGGAGTAAAGTACAGACAAGAAAACAATACTAAAGCTTCTTCTTCCCCATAAGTTACTGGTCGTTAGCATTCAGGTCATTACGGCTGTTAAATAACCATACAGAAGGCGACTACAACTATGAACCGTGAGATCCAGTTACTAATATATTAACTAATTTATGTTACAGTAATATGAAAATAAAACAATCGTCCATTCAGCTTCCTGTGCTCACTGACGATCTTGTGCAATTATTAATACAATAATGTAGTTCGTCATATCTTTCAAAGCTTATTCATTTGTGCTGTCCCTCCTTGGTAATCTTGGTGTCCTAGTAAATTTACAAAAAACAGTTACCGCTTTTTAGTGTCCTACGACCTTTTAGTAACAGTTCTTGTCTCCTTCAGGTATCCTACTAACTTGAACATACCTGGAAGAGTCCTTGGTCGGGTGCGTCCTGATCCATGGCTCTGGCCTGGGCTGACTGCTTCACGGAGCGTTGTACCCCCCACACCACAGGCGACATCTTACACACGAGGAGCTGCAGGCAGGCGGTGTCGTCACCCGTTGTCTCCACTAGCTTCTCGATGATGGTGCGGGGCAGCTCAGGGTCCTGTGCCTCACTCAGCATGGCGTCAATCTGTAGCAGTCAACACCCGCGTGAGTTATGGACGATAGTCATGAGAATAATAATGTTTTGTTGATAGATGGAATTGGCCGACATATTCACCTGTCGAAGAACATGTTAATTCAGCCTTCATTTAACATTCAGCCTAACATCTTGAGTCATCAGTCTCTCTTACCGATAGTCACATATTTTTATTTTTATCAAACAGACGCATATACTAACTCAAGTAAATGAAAAAATATGAGGCGATTTCGTTACCATTCCCTCCTCCTCCCTTGGCTGTGGTACGTAAAGGGATCAGCGCTATAAAAGGCAACTTGTCTTTATATTTTCTGTTTGTATATAATTTCTCGAATAAAATCACCACTCAGTAGATAAAACACATAAGTTAAAATATAAATAATAATTACTAACTTACTCCACACACCCCCAGAAATATCCACAACGAATAAAAACAAATTGAGTATAATATTAGTTTAAATGACGTCACGTGATAAATTTCTTTCCAACTCGTGTGATTATTGATACAGACGATGGTATTTCCTCTCTCTCTGCTCAAAACATATAAACCACTTTTTCTAATATTTACATTCATCCTCCTCGGCTAAAGTGCTGTGATTAAATATTTAGCTAAAGCATAGACAGTGTGGCTGGCCTAGGCTACTCGTAGTGGTGTGGCAGGACTCATACCTCACACCTCACCCGCTACTTGTCAGAGTATGATGACTGATGGTGATAACTGGTCCTGACTACGAACAATACTGTGCATATGGTCGACCTATATTATGTTGTTGTTGTTGCTGGTGTACATGTAGGTCTGTTTAAATCTCATTATTCACATTATTAAGTAACCATCCATATTTACTGCCCCGTTTATATATCATAAGACACAAGTTCTCTCATTTACGGTAGACAAGTAGGCCGTTCAGCCCAGCAAATATATATAATACTTAACTCGAGTGATTTACTGTGAATATATGTAAAATACGTCACTTCCGGTTCTCTCCCTGTTGGCAGCCACGAAGAGCCAGCTGTTCCCTTGTTAAATATATTCTTACTTGATGTAAATAGTCTTCGTTGTCTATTAAAGAAAAATATAACAATGTTAGATCGTCACTTGTTATGTGTTTATTATGATTAATCTCTCCGCCCCTCGTCTCCGGTGGGTCCCTGAACACGTGGCATTGTTTACACATGATCAGCTGAGAGCGACAGCTGTATGTGCTCTGGCAACACCGTAACTGTGACCTACAGCAGCTGGCGGGGCGTTAACAGGTGCGGGGCGAGGCCGTTATCTTTACCTCTGTTGGTCTGGATTCATCTTTCATCGCACTTTTTCCTTCCTTCCTTCCTTACTTCTTTCTTATCTCCCTTCCTTCCTGCCTTCCTCCCCCTTATCTCCTTACTTCCTTCTTATCCCCCTTCCTTCTTTCCTCCCCTTTATCTCCCTCCCTCTCTCCTTATCTCCCTTCCTCTTTCCCTCCTTATCTCCCTTCCTTTCTCCCTCGTTATTTCCCTTCCTTCCTTCCACCTCAGTTCCATTTCCGCTACACCTCCCTCACTACTTAACCCCTTCACCACTACACTATACCACTACTTCACCATTACCACAAAGCACACCATTACTATCACCACCACACTATAGCATCACACCATACACAGTACCTTGAAGGGGTTGCGGCGTAGTATCCAAGACAACATAGACGACTCTCCAGCTCTCGTCTCTGCGATATCATCATTGTTGTCACCGACGAGCGAGGAGGTGATCTGAAACACGTCCAGGTGAGAGTAAGTGATGCTGAGAGAGAGAACACACACACACACACACACACACACACACACACGTCCATGTTATGTTATATTCGGTGAGGTCATTAAAAGTGACACTTAAAAAATAAACGGAGAACCGCAAGAGGAAGTGTAGTATAGTGGTACCGTAGCCATCTGGTGGTGAGAATTCTCAGTTATGGCGATTATGTACAGATTTTTGTGTTATTATTGTCATTAATACAGTTGTTTTGCGAGCGGGAGGGGAGGGGAGGGCTAGGGGAACTGGGAGGGGGGGAGAGGGACGGTAAGGGGAGGGAGTTAGGGGAGAGAGAGGGACGGAAGGGGAAGGAACTGGAAACGGAAGGAGGAAACAGTTGGTGGGATCGGTTATTACCCAAGATCCAAGACTCCACAACATCTGTATGAGAGAACAGTAATATTGTCTCGCAGGGTTCGTGTCATAATTGTCGCCGGGTTCAGTCATCGCTCTGGAGGGTTTAAGTTATCCTGATCAAAAGGATTAATTCATCATAGTCCAGGACGTGTTATATACTGCTGTGGGGGGGTGTTCAGGTCACTGTGGTACTCAGTCGTCCTACTCAAGGTTTAAGTCGTTTTACTCAAGATCTATTTCATCGTTCTTCAGGCTGGAGTCACAGAGCCACAGGAACTATCTCTAGACGGACCATAACAAGAGCCATGGGACCTAACACGAGGACCCTACGGCAGGACCATAACAAGAGCCATGGGACCTAACACGAGGACCCTGCAGCAGGACTCACCATCTCGGCCAGGAAGATGAGAACATTCAGGACCATGAGTCCCATTTGGGAGGGGTCGATGCCCACCATCCTGAGGAAGCCGTCCACCATGCCTTCCCTCCTCATCATCTGGTCCTCGGTGGGGCCCTGCAGGTGGTTGGAGACCAGAGAGGAAACCGAGTCCACAAGGTCCTCACTCACGATGGTCGCCACCTTCCCCGCCTCCTCTAGACCTGCATGTACCTGTGGGGGTCAGAGGTGTGGTCAAGGGGTGTACTGAAGCAGCTCTGAGGAATACTAAGAGAATAGACAAGACGAAATACTTTGGTTAAACAGGTTCATAAGAGGTTCCATTGAAGTTTAAAATAAAAAAAAAGAAAGATAGATTTGCTTAGGAGTCGTAAGTTAAGTAATTGTTCACGCTGCCCCCTTAAATGTGTTCTTTGAATATTAGTTAAGTCAATTCACTAATCACCTGTCCCAATTGTTCATGAAGGCAACAACAAACCATTAACAATTATCTTTCTCATTAAGTGAAGCTCTTAAATACAACAATAACTCTCCATTTACAACCTATTTGAGTCAGGTCGTCAATAATTACCTGTCCCATGCGATTTTGGAAGACAGAGTCGAAGGAACTAGCTCCGTCCTCGAACATCTTGCTCACGTGTTGGGCGCCTTGGTCTAGCGTCTTGCCCAGACCCTCGACGGCTCCCTGCACACCTTGTACCGCCCCGTTCACCGCCTCCCCGGCCTTTCCCAAGAGACCTATACGGAGGGAGGAGAGTGTCGAGGTGAGGTGACGGATGCAAACAGTCATAGCGAAATATATCGTGTAGGATAGAAACGATTGAGAGGACGGTAGATAAACAGATGTCACAGGACGGTAGATAAACAGATGTCACAGGGCGGTAGATAAACAGATGTCACAGGACGGTAGATAAACAGATGTCACAGGACGGTAGATAAACAGATGTCACAGGACGGTAGATAAACAGATGCCACAGGACGGTAGATAAACAGATGTCACAGGACGGTAGATAAACAGATGCCACAGGACGGTAGATAAACAGATGCCACAGGACGGTAGATAAACAGATGTCACAGGACGGTAGATAAACAAAGCAGATGTCGAATACCCCCTTGTAAGAAGTCCTCTGAGAACTCATACACAGGTCCAAGCAGCCGACTGAGTAGCCAATCAGAAACTACATCCTAACATCATCTTACATTTCATTGGTTCAGCTGAATGTATTTAATAAAACTTTCCTCGGGGGATTTAAGTCATCACTCCCGAGGTCATCACACCACTAGGTCATCACACCACTCGGTCATCACTCCACTAGGTCATCACTCCCGAAGTTATCGCACCACAAGGTCATCACTCTCGAGGTCATCACACTACTGAGGTCATCACTCCCAAGGTCATCACTTCCAAGATCATCACTCCCAAGGTCATCACTCTCGTGGTCATCACTACTGAGGTCATCACTCCCAAGGTCATCACTCTCGAGGTCATCACTCCCAAGGTCATCACTCTCGAGGTCATCACTCTCGAGGTCATCACTACTGAGGTCATCACCCCGATTTTATCACTCCACGAAGTCATCACTCCACGAAGTAATCACTCCCAAGGTCATCACTCCACTAAGTCATCACTCCACTAAGACATCACTCCACGAAGTCATCACTCCCAAGGTCATCACTCCACTAAGTCGTCACTCTCGAGGTCATCACTCCACTAAGACATCACTCCACGAAGTCGTCACTCCCAAGATCATCACTCCACTAAGTCATCACTCCACGAAGTCATCACTCCCAAGGTCATCACTCCACTAAGTCATCACTCCACTAAGACATCACTCCACGAAGTCATCACTCCCAAGGTCATCACTCCACTAAGTCGTCACTCTCGAGGTCATCACTCCACTACAAGTCATAAAACAATTCTCAGAAGGCATGTACTCACCGAAGGGGTCGAGTAGACGGTGGAGCTGGCGTGTATGACGGGCGTGGTGAGGAAGTGGATCAGCGGGCGTGGGCGGGAGGCCGGAGAGTGCCAGTGACGCCCGCACGCCCACCAGAACCACCAGACTCAACAGGTACCTGAAACACACATACACACATAATGTACACTATTACCAAGTTCACACACACACACACACACACACACACACACACACCTGTACGTCACCTGTTCATCACGATACTAATAAAAGATATCACAGCCGTCACACAACAGCGGTCCAGCTAACGGTTGTTCACGTTGGTAGCGATCAACATCACCTTCCAGTGCGCTGTGGTGGTGGTGGGAAGGGAATATTTCTAGGGAAGAATATTATAATATACTTGTAAATTATTAAATAGTTACTTAGTGCATGTCACTCTACCGTGGTTGTCTTTCTACTCGTTTTTTCTTTCGTTTTATCATATTTTCATAAAGATGGGAGTCTGGGAAGAGTAAAATTTTGCATTTCCTTTATAGTTTCGTCTTAGGGAAATTTTATGCCAACGGGAAATATAGGTCTAGGGAAAATGATTTAGGGGCGATTCATACCATGGAAATTTATATTAGGGGAAAACTTGATAAGAATTTTTTGTCATCGAGGGAAATTTATGTAAAGGAAAGTTAATATGGTGGAAACTCTCGCTTCGGGAGAGTGTTAGAGAGGGGAAATTTCTTGCAGGGATAATTATTACACCAAAAATTAGAGAGTAGAAAATTATTGGAGAATTCTTCGGTAATTATTGAGGGAAATTTCATTCAAGAAAATATTTCTTTGGGGGGAAATACCAGATCTTTTTGCTTTTCGTTTTTTTGTTGGATTTTGTTAGACAGATAAAAGAAATTATGTTAACATAAGAATGGAGGAAACTGCACCGGGCCCATTGGCCCATACTGGGTAGTCCCATTTACACCCAATCCCTATTGCTCATATATTCATCCATATATCCAGCAACGTTCTGTTGCTGAAGTATAATCATCCCGTTATGGCGGTGTTCTGAGAGCTACACACCAAACATTGTCACGAACTTAACGTGACTAGAGGCTGGTGGCGGAGTGGCTCGGGTTAAGAAGCTTTTGAGTGACGTTCAATGCACTGGTTCGACTCCCACCACACAGTTATGTTATCAATCGGGTTTTATATATATATTACGAGAATATTTTAGGCACCAATACTTCACCAAAAGAATGACGGACATACATCGACACACTGAAAGAATTTACTATATTATACAATGTTTTGGTCAGCCATACTGACTCATACTATTCCCATTATATGTTAAAACGATAATTGATGTCTATTAACGCTGTCTATATCTTGTCGTTGGTACAAACTAACCGAGGAAGTGTCGTTTAATCTCACGGCCAAACAAAACAAGTGAGCGTCTGTTTGTATGTCTGCTCTGTTAGGTTACGTCGTGTTCCTCCTCGTCACCACATAGTTTATCATACTCGAGGACAAATATTAAACTCGGTACTCACCCTGTAGTGTATCTGGCCATCCTGTCACTGAGGTTCGCTGTGCTTGACCCAACTTTTCCCCTCACTTCAAAGACACTTCAACTTGACGTCAGTGCCTCAGGTGGAAGGTAAACTGTAGAATATAGCTCGACAGGTGTAGTTGACGTAGTTGACTCGTAGATATAGTAGTAGTAGTAGTAGTAGATTTCTTGGGAGGTAGATTCGTTGGTGGTTCCGGATTCAAGATGGTGGTGGTAGTGGTGGTAGTATCAGTGATCCCAGTTCGCGCCTCTTCAGCTTGCCAAACAATTTGATGAGACTGAGCTTAGAAACTCGGTCGGAAGCAGCCCCCAACTTCTCTCCCCATCCTTGCAACCCTGATGCACCACCACTCTTCTTCCCTTTACCACCATCCCCCCCTTTACCACCATCCCCCCTTCTCCCATAACACGTCATACCAGAACCTTTAGCCATCATAAGCGCCGCTCTCTGTGTTTACCTGTGCCTGATGGGCGTTCACCTGTGTTTTAGCGAGCTCTGATTGCAGCTTCTACCTCTACATTGAGCGTCACAAATCACTGCACTATGTTCGTCCTCTCAACAGCTTAAATGACACACGGTTAAATAATCGTGTAAACAGATAAATACTCCATTAGTATATATTTCGTGAAACAAATATAACCAACAAAATGTCAATAATAATAATAATAATAATAATAATAATAATAATAATAATAAGTCAAAAATATTAGTTACGAATCATCATTATAGTCTTTAAAATATATTCTTAGTGTTTGGCTACGGCTCGCTCCCTGCTAACGGTGGCTGCTGTAAGTGACGATGAGTTAGCTAGTGAGGCGGGCGACGACATCTGGTGGTGGTTCCCTGCAGCTTCTGTCTATCTTATGACTGCAGGTGTTTTATCTGTCTGTCTTCCTGTCTGTTTTCTACCTTACCGTCTACCTGTGTTTAGTGTAAGTTGTTATACAAGGGAGTGATGTAAACAGCAAAGAGAAAGAAATGAGGAAAATTATTATAAAGTAAGATAAAAAAGAACTACAGGTTAGAATACTGGTGGATCATGATTATCAGTTCCATTATAATAACTCTTGTGTAGTTTATGATTAAAAGTGGCAGATGTTCTCAGCGCCGCCACCATCACCTACCATGTATAATGACCTCTAAACCTCTCGCTGCAGACGAACCCCTCCTCTGTACATCACCGCTGACGAACCATGAATTGTAGGTCTTGTTACCTCTACGGCAGCTATTAAACTCCAGAAGTCAAATTAAAAAAATATGTCTTTTTTTACGGTCTTGGATTGTGTAGATTGTGATTAATAATTATAGGGGAAATAAGACAAACTATGTGAGCGTACGAACGTGTTGAACAATCTTAATTTAGTCGCAGTTGGCTACAGTGTGCGTCTGTTGTGATGTAGTTTTAAGAATTATCTGAATGTTGAGGCATAAGATTTGGCGTTAATTATACGTAAAGGAAGTGGTGAATGGCTATGAGGGGTGTGAAGGCCCCTGGTGCTCCCCTGCTTGACCACACGCAGGGCTCAGCTGCCTGGAGTAACAGCACACATTACTGGACTCGCGTAACGGAGCTCTCGCCGCCGCCTGCTGAAGTTACGGTTAGCTTTACACACACACACACACACACATATTGCCGCGCGCTGTGTAAGTAACCAGCAGCGCTAACTTATATCACGAGCGGTTTGTCACCACCAACACCAGCAACAACAGTAAGACATCAGGGAAAAGTGTAGCGGGACAGTAAGTTGAGCGATGGAGGGGGAGCAGTTCTAGTCAGTGATGGAGCAGCTCTAGTCAGTGATGGGGAGCAGCTCTAGTCAGTGATGGTGGGGAGGGAGCAGCTCTAGTCAGTGATGGTGGGAAGTGAGGAGCAGCTCTAGTCAGTGATGGTGGGGGAGGGGGAGCAGCTCTAGTCAGTGATGGTGGGGAAGTGGGGAGCAGCTCTAGTCAGTGATGGTGGGGAGGTGTTAGTTTGTTGGACATGGTATTAACCCAACCCGTGTATATGTTATCGTTCCTCAAGTATAAAAGTAAGTTACCAGCGTCCCTCCTTCACCACCCCTCCCCGCCCTCCTTGCCCCTGATACTCCACCATGGTCGCTATGCTTCACAACATACACACACCCATGTTAACACCATCATCATTCCCACCATTGTCACACTATTACCGACAACGCAGATACATCACTCACGTCTCATCTAATGCCGTCACATCACCATCACTATCACCACCCTCAACCCTACTCTCCCTAACCTAATGATTTAACACACTAGAAAAGGAATCAGAGTCATTAATTGTTCTTCTCACCTAAACAAACAGACTAATGTACTCCCGAACGTTTAATTAAATCATCTCTACAGCGAACAATCTCACCACCACTGTGTCTTCAATACTTGTTCTTCACACTCACATCTGGCCTTGTTGAGGGTGTGGTTGAGATCATGTTATTGTGGTTTACTTCTCACGTGGACCCCAGAGAACGTGACAAAACTGACGCCTTAACTAAACGTATGGAGATTGCTGCTGAACGTGATCTAGGACTGTCAAGTAAGACTCTTAAACGATGTAAATTAAATAAAAACAATCGGGTGAATGAAGTCATAGTAAGTAAACAAGTGAAAACAAATACTAGTCGATTAATTGCCCAGCCACCAATGAGGAGGTGTTATGGGAAGTATAGATCAGTACAACCCGAGCTGTTATCACTGCCAGACACTGGTTGGGTGGATTATACTCTAAGTACCTCTAGTTTATGCCTTTAACACCTCCAGTATCTATACACCCTGCCCTACACCCCACACCCTGCCCTACACATTACACCCCTGCCCTACACACTACACCCTGCCCTACACACTACACCCTGCTCCACACTACACCCTGCTCCACACACTACACCCTGCTCCCACACACACACCCTGCTCCCACCACCCCTGCTCCACACACTACACCCACCACACCACACCCTGCTCCACACTACCCTGCTCTACACACCCCTGCCCTACACACTACACCCTGCCCTACACACCCTGCTCACACACTACACCCTGCCCTACACACTACACCTGCCCTACACACTACACCCTGCCCTACACACACACCCTGCCCTACACACTACACCTGCCCTACACACACCTGCCCTACACCACCTGCCCCACACCTGCCTACACCTGCCCCTACACCCCTACACACCACACCCTGCTCCACACTACACCCTGCTCTACAC
>NW_024752373.1:0-15000 GCF_018991925.1 Homarus americanus
TTGCTTACGTTGCTGTCTATGCCGATATCTATGTCGTTTATGTATATAATAAATAATAATGGTCCAAGTACTGAGCCTTGGGGAACTCCACTTGTGACATTGCTCCAATGGGACTTAGTGCCATTAATGCTCACTCGCTGTTTCCTGTCCTGTAACCACGCCCTAATCCATTTTAGGATATTACCTTTGATGCCATGTGCTTCTACCTTTCTAATTAATCTTTCGTGGGGGACTCTGTCGAAGGCTTTGCTAAAGTCGAGATATACCACATCATAATTGTGCCCCTCATCCACCGATTCGAAAACTGATGAAAAGAATGTTAATAGATTAGTTAGACATGAACGTCCGCTTGTGAAGCCATGCTGGGAATCATTGATCAATAGGTGCTTCTCCAGGTGATTTCGAATAGAGTTTGAAGTGATTGCTTCCAGTAATTTGCCTACTATTGATGTTAGACTGATTGGGCGGTAGTTAGAGGATAGTGATCTATCCCCCTTCTTGAAAATCGGTATTACATTCACTATCCTCCAGGATTCTGGTACTACACCTGTTTTTAAGGACATGTTAAACAACTTTGCTAAGGGCATACTACGCTCTTCCTTACATTCCTTTAATACTCTGGCAAATATCTCATCGGGACCAGATGACTTATTAGGCTTTAGTTTGTTTATTTGCTTATTCACTACAACTCTAGAATTACATGATTACTACAACACTAGTAATACATGGTCACTACAACACTCGTACTGTATGGTCACTACAACACTACAGTACAAACCTTTACTACAGCACCAATACAGTAATACATGCTCACTACAACACGAGTACTACATATTCACTACAACACTACAGTACAAACCATTACTACACCACCAGTACAGTACTACATGTTCACTAAAACACTAGTACTGTATGGTCACTACAACTGTCATGGTCACGTTGACTGCTGATCTATTTAACTACTGATTCTTATTAAACTCCACGCCCGCAAAACATGAGTGAGTTAGCGACCCCTGAGAAGACGTGTTTTTTCCCCATAGACGCTACATTCGTGATCCCTCCCAGTAAGTCCCGCCTTCGAACAGAGTTATCAATGCGTTGTTATTCCACTTTCTCCTGGGAAGCTCAATCTTGAATTAGTCTGTATTAATCAACTCGAGTAATTCGCCAGAACTTTGTCAACTGAGGGTCGTCTTTGAATGAGTAACAGTTAGTTTGTTTGTAATTATTGTCATTGCGTGAGTAGAGATCACTGGCAACTCAGGGATATATATAGACAAACGAGCCAGGCAGAGCGTTCTCTGACGCTGCTCCCATATTTCTCCAGGTATGTTTTTGTAAAGCCATTCAGTTAATTCAGTCAATTGTAGTGAATATCAGTGTTCACCAGTGTTCATGATTTAACAGTTGAATTGTTATTCACCCAGTGTAGAAGTAATATAACGTAAATACGTCTGTCGTCTAGACAAGAGAGTTTGTTTGTGTTGTCATGTTTCCCCACGCCCCTGATGCTGCTTCCCCTTTGTCTCCAGATCCCATTGTGATTCTTGCAACCATTCAACAACGGCCTCTGATGTAGTAAATAACCAGCCGGGATCATATACGAAATGATGGCACAGATGGGGCCTGATTAATGTGCCCCACGGCTTCGTTGAGCCAGACCCCAGACTCGCCATGTGTCTGGCTACCCCACAATAACAACAGGCGCGAGCCCCAGTGCTCTACCCTGGGTTACTCCTTAAAAGTATATGTCCACAGAGAGTGTTGTAACATGTATGTTTGGGATAATTAGTTGGAAATAATTATCCCATGTTGGGTAGTGGACCCCTGTATATGCTAGTATCATTATTAACGTATATGTTGTGTAAAGTAATCTACAATGAGTGCCATGTAATGTAACACCAGTAATGTTGTGAGTAAGAGTAAAGAAGAAGGGACTGAGTTTCCACTAAGCCCAGGAGTTGAGCCTGGTAGTTATATGTTTAATACAATATCTTTCCCCATTGATTGCATATTAATAAACTTGTTTTTAGAGTACTTTAGGTGTATTCCTTTCTCCCACAGTATTTTACCTTTATTTCCATCCAAGTGACTTGATACCAGAATTACCATACTCACGCGCCTTGACCCTCAACCATGCTACCAAAAGAATGTCCATGCTACCAAAAGAATAGGTGACGGAACTGAGTAAGAGTAAGACTAAGAGAAGTAAGTAAGATGAGGGTGGTGTAGACGCAAGAGGGAACCCGCGTCCTCACATTGGAGGCAGGCCTAGACCCGCCCCCTCACATTGGTGGCAGCTTGCTTGTTGTTACCCGCCCCCTCACACAACACTACAGTACAAACCTTTACTACAGCACCAATACAGTAATACATGCTCACCACAACACGAGTACTACATATTCACTACAACACTACAGTACAAACCATTACTACAGCACCAGTACAGTACTACATGTTCACTACAACACTAGTACTACATGGTCACTACAACACTACAGTACAAACCATTACTACAGCACCAGAACAGTATACATGTTCACTACAACACTAGAACTACATATTCACTACAATACTACAGTAAAAACCTTTACTACAGCACCAGTACAGTAGTATACATGTTCACTACAACACTAGTACTACATGGTCACTACTACACTACAGTAAAAACCTTTACTACAGCACCAGTACAGTGGTGTACATGTTCACTACAACACTAGTACTACATGGTCACTACAACACTACAGTACAAACCATTACTACAGCACCAGAACAGTATACATGTTCACTACAACACTAGAACTACATATTCACTACAATACTACAGTAAAAACCTTTACTACAGCACCAGTACAGTAGTACATGGTCACTACAACACTAGTACTAAATGTTCACTAGAACACTACAGTAAAAACCTTTACTACAGCACCAGTACAGTGGTATACATGTTCACTACAACACTAGTACTACATGGTCACTACAACACTAATACTAAATGTTCACTAGAACACTACAGTAAAAACCTTTACTACAGCATCAGTACAGTGGTATACATGTTCACTACAACACTAGTACTACATGGTCACGACTACACTACAGTACAAACCTTTACAACAGCACCAGTACAGTAGCACATGGTCACAACAACACTAGTACTAAATGTTCACTAAAACACTACAGTAAAAACCTTTACTACAGCACCAGTACAGTATACATGTTCACTACAACACTAGTACTGCATGCTCACTACAACACTTGTACTACATGGTCACTACAACACTAGTACTACATGTTCACTACAACACTAATACTACATGGTCTTTACAGCACAAGAACCACATCCTCACTACATCGCTAGAACTATATGCTCACTACAACACTAGTACTATATATTCACTACAACTCTAGAATTACATGTTCACTACAACACTAGAACTACATGCTCACCACAACACGAGTACTACATGTTCACTACAACACTAGTACTAAGGTGGTCACTACAACACTAGTACTACATATTCACTACAACACTAGTACTAAGGTGGTCACTACAACACTAGTACTACATGTTCACTACAACACTAGTACTACATGTTCACTACAACATTAGTACTACATGGTCACCACAAAGCGAGAGTACAAACCATTACTACAGCACCAGTACAGTACTACATGTTCACTACAACACTAGTACTACATGGTCACTACTACACTACAGTACAAACCTTTACTACAGCAATAGTACAATATACATGTTTACTACAACACTAGTACTACATGGTCACCACAACACTAGTACTACATGGTCTTTACAGCACAAGAACCACATCCTCACTACATCACTAGAACTATATGCTCACTACAACACTCGTACTATATATTCACTACAACTCTAGAATTACATGTTCACTACAACACTAGAACTACATGCTCACCACAACACGAGTACTACAGTTCACTACAACACTAGTACTAAGGTGGTCACTACAACACTAGTACTACATGTTCACTACAACACTAGTACTAAGGTGGTCACTACAACACTAGTACTACATGTTCACTACAACACTAGTACTACATGTTCACTACAACACTAGTACTACATGGTCACCACAAAGCGAGAGTACAAACCATTACTACAGCACCAGTACAGTACTACATGTTCACTACAACACTAGTACTACATGGTCACTACTACACTACAGTACAAACCTTTACTACAGCAATAGTACAATATACTACAACACTAGTACTACATGGTCACCACAACACTAGTACTACATGGTCTTTACAGCACAAGAACCACATCCTCACTACATCACTAGAACTATATGCTCACTACAACACTAGTACTATATATTCACTACAACTCTAGAATTACATGTTCACTACAACACTAGAACTACATGCTCACCACAACACGAGTACTACATGTTCACTACAACACTAGTACTAAGGTGGTCACTACAACACTAGTACTACATGTTCACTACAACACTAGTACTAAGGTGGTCACTACAACACTAGTACTACATGTTCACTACAACACTAGTACTACATGTTCACTACAACACTAGTACTACATGGTCACCACAAAGCGAGAGTACAAACCATTACTACAGCACCAGTACAGTACTACATGTTCACTACAACACTAGTACTACATGGTCACTACTACACTACAGTACAAACCTTTACTACAGCAATAGTACAATATACATGTTTACTACAACACTAGTACTACATGGTCACCACAACACTAGTACTACATGATCACTGCAACACTACAGTAAAAACCTTTACTACAGCACCAGTACAGTATACAGTACATGTTCACTACATCACTAGTACTACAGGGTCACCACAACACTAGTGCTACATGTTCTCAACAACACTACAGTACAAACCTTTACTACAGCACCAGTACAGTACTACATGGACACTACAACACTACAGTGCAAACCTTTACTACAGCACCAGTACAGTACTACATGGTCACTACAACACTACAGTATAAACCTTTACTACAGCACCAATACAGTACAACATGTTCACTATTACACCAATACTATTTCTTCCTTCTATAATGAGTTACACCATTTGACGTCAACATTCCAACCTGTTTATGTTTTAGTTGCCGGATCTCAGAGTTAAAGGTGTGTGCAAGTCAACACGCTAATAACGTAACACTTGTTCCCGAAGTGAAAATATGTGTTCTCCAAACTCAAAAATGTGTTATCCCATAATTATCTCTAATAAGGAGCTTTATGAAAAAGCCCAACAAAGTACAATTCGAGAGGAACTCGGGAGGGGAGAAAATGGGATTGTAGAACTAATTGAAGTAGACGATCGACTTGTTTGTTTGAAAAGGGCCAAGGATGGAGTTACACCTTTGTTTCACGAGCAAAACATCCTTATTGGGTTAAACGGTGCTGGCGGCGCCCCGCTGGTTCTCTATCAATGTAAGGATTACCCGGCATACGTAATGACGTTTACACGGGGTGTAGACATGGTAGAGTTTGTCCAACATTGTACACCAGACGAGTTTGTCAGATGTCTTATCGCTCTCTTTAAAAGTCTGGATGAAATTCACCGATCTGGTTATATTCATGGCGATATAAAGCCCGACAACATGTTTGTGGAGGAAAATGAAAATGGGGACATCGAGGTCCATGTGATTGATTTTGGGCTTTCCCTAAAAATTGGGACTCCTCAATTCAAGCATGCAGCCCTTAATTAGTTCTATGCACCAGAGCTCTACCACTCTGGCGGCACAGCTGAAGCGTACACAGATGTTTTCGCAGTTGGCAAGACAATAGAATGGTTTACCGTTAGACGACGGGACTTGCCCTTTGTGGTGAACAAAATTGCCTTTAGTATGTGTAACCCCGAGGCCCACAGTCGTCCTTCACTCATAGAGGTTTTGGAGAGGTTGACCCTCTATGAAATTTCTTCCACTGACGAGCAAGTGAAGGACGACTACAAAGTAAAGAACATGGGTGAGGGCGACTCAACGGGCTCTACCACCACTGTGCCAAGCCGGCGCTGGGGTGTAGTCCGTTGTTGTCTTTACACCCTAATCATACTATTTGTAATTTGTATCACCATGGGCCTCCTTGTCAAATACAAGGATGAAAGTGACTGCATGATGTTCTAAGAACGGTTAAAAGAACACTACGCCAGTTCATTTATGTTGAGACGACTCATAAATGACGGCTTAGAGCGTCTCGGTGTAGGGTTTAAGTTAACCTTGCGAGACCCCCCGACACTTATGTGCCACGCCCCACTACACGGGGCTGTGTCGTGGTTTAGGGGCTGATTAAGGGGACTTTATGTATTGTAAATAAATAATACAAAGACAACATTACTTTTAATTTCCCATTAATATTGTTACCCTGTATGCCAATAACATTTGTATATTTAAATTCTTCCACATTAAAATTGACGATAACTTAAATTACATTAATTTTTGCAGAACATTGTTTTCACAACAAGAAATATATACTTACCGTGAAATGCTAGAACGGCGCACAACACAGTACATAGCCGATTAAAATTTATCCTGCATGTGGGTTTCAATGTAAAAGCTTTTCTACTTTATAATCGAAAGACAGAACGTTTTAGCTTATTCCCGAACAACAGGGAAATTAAACAGCTGGAGTATGTTTGTGTATTTGTCAAGTAATATAAACTACGATGGTAAATGGGAAAGAGAATAAATGCAAAAATAAATAAAGTAAAAACAGCATTAAATAATAATTAAGGATATTTTAAAAAGGAACATTAATTTAATTTGAAAACACAAACACAATTACGATATATGAACAGTTTTATTGTGTGGGTAAAAACGTTAACATCTTGAGCAGAGGAGGAGGCTAGAGGCCCTTAATATATGGTACTACAGGATTGCTGAGAATATACTGATAGGAAAACAAAAGGAGAGAGACTGAAACTCTAAAACTACGATAGAGGCGACAAAAGCTTATAGAACAATATAAGAAACTTTATCCATATAACAACGATACAGCTAACAGAAACTTCTATAATAAAATAAAATAAAATACTCTGTCCATATAATAGGGGGTGAGGAGATAATGGTGGAGATATTAATGAGGGAAGGAGAGCCAAGGGAATGCAGGGATTCTGGTCAATAACGGAACTTAAAGTTTGGCTCCAGGAGAGAAACAAAGTCTGAGAGGATTAATAAACACAAGCAGAAACATAATGGAATCCTAAGACATGAGGAGCAACTTGATATATAATACGGAAGCAAAGGGAACCAGCCCAGGGAAGCTTACAGAGGTGGACAAGTGGTGTGTGAGTATCTAGTGAGCATCACACAGGGCGCCTGACTCATATAATATTCAAGTAACACCTAGACAATTGGAGCCACAAAGTTCATTTTGAAATTCATCTGACACCTCCGTAAAGATACTTTTTGGGGTGTGTGTATACAAGAGTAAAGCCTTAACACAGGCACCAGGAGACGTTACCACAAACAAGCAATAGTCACACAGTCACACAGGCTTAACATGCAGCATCGAGTATAAATATAAGGCCACTTATATTTTGTGAATAATTATTAACAAAATATAGGTGGCCTTATATTTACATAATTTACATAAACCAACTTTAACATTATTATCAACAGAACGATTAATAATGATTTTAATAATGCTTCCACCATCAATTGATTTACATGAAACTAATTTAACAACATTATATTTCAATCGATGGGATGAACGGATTCCATTATATGAACTATCAGAGCATTAAATTCCCGTCCAGTTCGAGTAACAATGTTTGATTTTATTGTCCAAGACCTTACCCGTTTGTCTAATGAAAGAAAGAAAGAAAGAAAGGAAGAAAAGTAGTGAGGGAAAGTAACGGATAAAAAAATAAATAAAAGAGTGGGAGAGAGAGAGATTACGAACAAAGCCAGGACGAGAAACATAAAATATCAAAGGACCATTTACTACAGCGGATTGAAGTATGAATTAATGTATTGCTTGACTGAACCATTAACGTATTACGGGTTTACATTAACACGTCACAATAATGTAGTTGTAAATAATAATAATAATAATAATAATAATAACAATAACAATAACAATAATAATAATAATAATAATAATAATAATAATAATAATAATAATAATAATAATAATAATCATGAGTACCACATGAGGAGTAAATATTGTATTCTTGATCAGTAAGAGGTGGCAATTGGTATTAATAAGCGATAATTAAAGGTGGGAAATAAGCAGAGGGAACTAGTGGGTAGTATAGAGATAGCTTGAGAGAGGAGAGGAGGAGGAACCTTAGTTATTGTTGTCATCATAAACCAGCATTGGTCATCTCTCTTACTTAGCACTCGTAATGGTCAGAAGCCGCAGGATATTATACCGAAATAAGTGAATTAGATTACCACGAGAGGAACAGCCACGATCCTTCCCCTGACAGCCTCTCAGCCATTACCCACATCACACAGAAGAATTAAATGAAATGTGAAGTCTTTTGTGCCTCATTATCACCTAAAACGTCCATAAAGAAAAATAAAAGGAGATAATTACATGATTTCTGTGAGTTCATTTAAGTGAATTCAGTTAATATCGAACGTATTAAGTGTTAAATACCTCTTCTGACCCTTCCTTCTCACACCCAAATACGACTAAAGAAAAACTTACGTCATTATCTTATACACTTTATGAACTGTTATCGTGGGAGAAGTTATCATACTGGAGTCTTATAACACTTGGTAATAATCTGATATATATAATAATCATGTCATGTGATATCTGCCGCGTTCATTTTATAAACAAGGGTAGTGATTATATTCAGCTTGTTTGTAGTCCTCTGTTACTGCTCACACCACTGTTTCATTCATTCCTACTCGAGCCATATTTTTACCCCATCAATTTTCATTAAAATCTAGACAAAGAATGTAATAATACCCAGTAAAAGCAGCCGGTCAAAATCTAAGTAATTATGCATCCATTAAAACAAATATTATCTCTATACATACAAACACTATGTTAAAATAATCAGTCATTGATTTTTTTTTCTTTTCTTTTTTACGGGGAATATCCCATCCGGGCACAGGTCATCGACCCACAACGGGGCCTGTGGGGGTGTAATAATAAAAATAAGAGAAATAACAATTAGAAGAGAAAGACTAAATTAACCTACACAAGTTTTTTAATGTTGCCTTTTCTCTCTCGTCAACCCGGGGAGAAGCGGTTCACTAACACCATCCCACACCTGTAGACCACCGCCACCTGCCTCTCTTCACACCACTCACGCTATACAGTAAAACCCTACATATACGGTGTTTAGTCAACGGTAGATCCTTAACCCAGTGACGTCAGTGTATATCTCACTATTGGTTAAAGTTGTAGGGTGAGGTTAGGTTAATTTGTTTATATTTAGGTTTATTAGAGGTGTTAGGTTACAGTAACCTAACACCTGTATTATATATCAAGTTGCTCCTCATGTCTTAGGATTCCATTATGTTTCTGCTTGTGTTTATTAATCCTCTCAGACTTTGTTTCTCTCCTGGAGCCAAACTTTAAGTTCCGTTATTGACCATAATCCCTGCATTCCCTTGGCTCTCCTTCCCTCACCTTTACTCATTAATATCTCCACCATTATCTCCTCATCCCCTATTATATGGACAGAGTATTTTCTTTTATTTTATTATAGAAGTTTTTGTTAGCTGTATCGTTGTTATATGGATAAAGTTTCTTATATTGTTCTATAAGCTTTTGTCGCCTCTATCGTAGTTTTAGAGTTTCAGTCTTTCTCCTTTTGTTTTCCTATCAGTATATTCTCAGCAATCCTGTAGTACCATATATTAAGGGCCTCTAGCCTCCTCCTCTCTGCTCAAGATGTTAACGTTTTTACCCACACAATAAAACTGTTCATATATCGTAATTGTGCTTGTGTTTTCAAATTAAATTAATGTTCCTTTTTAAAATATCCTTAATTATTATTTAATGCTGTTTTTACTTTATTTATTTTTGCATTTATTCTCTTTCCCATTTACCATCGTAGTTTATATTACTTGACAAATACACAAACATACTCCAGCTGTTTAATTTCCCTGTTGTTCGGGAATAAGCTAAAACGTTCTGTCTTTCGATTATAAAGTAGAAAAGCTTTTACATTTGTTACGAACCTCCACCTTTTTCGCCATCATATTGTCTGATCTACCTACAGCACCGAGCAACGCCATCTGGGGACAGAGACACGAGTATGACTCGTCTTAGTTACCACTCCGAGGTTTCCTTCTCCATATTCTGGTTGTTGCGTCACCTCCTCCGAGTCTTCTTTGTCGGCTCCAATTCGAGGAGAGGACTTGGCTCTGGGAAGTGACCACAGGATCATATATCTAAACCTACGTGCAGTGACTACCTACCGTCTTCTACAATACTCAGCCTTACTCGTCAGCCATCTCAGCTCCTCACTTAAGTACTTATATTTTGTATTAACTCCCCCACGTCCACTTGCTTCAGGATTGTTTTATGTTTATTAATATGTATATACTGTTAATGTTTAGGTTAAGTTTGGTTAAGGGTAATTTATAAGCTGAATATTTTGTTAAGGGATTTATGGTACTTTATTATACACAACGAAAACTCGCATCCTTTGTCTACCCTTTTATAGTCCGATTGTCTTTGTTTGTTTTTTTTTGTTACCTGTTGGGATCTGGGTAGACGTATAACTATATTCTAAATCCCCAACTCGTAACACATTGAAACCCACATTCAGGATAAATTTTAATCGGCTATGTACTGTGTTGTGTGCCGTTCTAGCATTTCACGGTAAGTATATATTTCTTGTTGTGAAAACAATGTTCTGCAAAAATTAATGTAATTTAAGTTATCGTCAATTTTAATGTGGAAGAATTTAAATATACAAATGTTATTGGCATACAGGGTAACAATATTAATGGGAAATTAAAAGTAATGTTGTCTTTGTATTATTTATTTACAATACATAAAGTCCCCTTAATCAGCCCCTAAACCACGACACAGCCCCGTGTAGTGGGGCGTGGCACATAAGTGTCGGGGGGTCTCGCAAGGTTAACTTAAACCCTACACCGAGACGCTCTAAGCCGTCATTTATGAGTCGTCTCAACATAAATGAACTGGCGTAGTGTTCTTTTAACCGTTCTTAGAACATCATGCAGTCACTTTCATCCTTGTATTTGACAAGGAGGCCCATGGTGATACAAATTACAAATAGTATGATTAGGGTGTAAAGACAACAACGGACTACACCCCAGCGCCGGCGTGGCACAGTGGTGGTAGAGCCCGTTGAGTCGCCCTCACCCGTGTTGTCTACTTTGTAGTCGTCCTTCACTTGCTCGTCAGTGGAAGAAATTTCATAGAGGGTCAACCTCTCCAAAACCTCTACGAGTGAAGGACGACTGTGGGCCTCGGGGTTACACATACTAAAGGCAATTTTGTTCACCACAAAGGGCAAGTCCCGTCGTCTAACGGTAAACCATTCTATTATCTTGCCAACTGCGAAAACATCTGTGTACGCTTCAGCTGTGCCGCCAGAGTGGTAGAGCTCTGGTGCATAGAACTAATTAAGGGCTGCATGCTTGAATTGAGGAGTCCCAATTTTTAGGGAGAGCCCAAAATCAATCACATGGACCTCGATGTCCCCATTTTCATTTTCCTCCACAAACATGTTGTCGGGCTTTATATCGCCATGAATATAACCAGACCGGTGAATTTCATCCAGACTTTTAAAGAGAGCGATAAGACATCTGACAAACTCGTCTGGTGTACAATGTTGGACAAACTCTACCATTTCTACACCCCGTGTAAACGTCATTACGTATGCCGGGTAATCCTTACATTGATAGAGAACCAGCGGGGCGCCGCCAGCACCGTTTAACCCAATAAGGATGTTTTGCTCGTGAAACAAAGGTGTAACTCCATCCTTGGCCCTTTTCAAACAAACAAGTCGATCGTCTACTTCAATTAGTTCTACAATCCCATTTTCTCCCCTCCCGAGTTCTTCTCGAATTGTACTTTGTTGGGCTATTTCATAAAGCTCCTTATTAGAGATAATTATGGGATAACACATTTTTGAGTTTGGAGAACACATATTTTCACTTGGGGAACAAGTTTTACGTTATTAGCGTGTTGACTTGCACACACCTTTAACTCTGAGATCCGGCAACTAAAACATAAACAGGTTGGAATGTTGACGTCAAATGGTGTAACTCATTATAGAAGGAAGAAATAGTATTGGTGTAATAGTGAACATGTTGTACTGTATTGGTGCTGTAGTAAAGGTTTATACTGTAGTGTTGTAGTGATCATGTAGTACTGTACTGGTGCTGTAGTAAAGGTTTGCACTGTAGTGTTGTAGTGTCCATGTAGTACTGTACTGATGCTGTAGTAAAGGTTTGTACTGTAGTGTTGTTGAGAACATGTAGTACTAGTGTTGTGGTGACCCTGTAGTACTAGTGATGTAGTGAACATGTACTGTATACTGTACTGGTGCTGTAGTAAAGGTTTTTACTGTAGTGTTGCAGTGATCATGTAGTACTAGTGTTGTGGTAACCATGTAGTACTAGTGTTGTAGTAAATATGTATATTGTACTATTGCTGTAGTAAAGGTTTGTACTGTAGTGTAGTAGCGACCATGTAGTACTAGTGTTGTAGTGAACATGTAGTACTGTACTGGTGCTTTAGTAATGGTTTGTACTCTCGCTTTGTGGTGACCATGTAGTACTAGTGTTGTAGTGACCACCTTAGTACTAGTGTTGTAGTGAACATGTAGTACTAGTGTTGTAGTGACCACCTTAGTACTAGTGGTGTAGTGAACATGTAGTACTCGTGTTGTGGTGAGCATGTAGTTCTAGTGTTGTAGTGAACATGTAATTCTAGAGTTGTAGTGAATATATAGTACTAGTGTTGTAGTGAGCATATAGTTCTAGTGATGTAGTGAGGATGTGGTTCTTGTGCTGTAAAGACCATGTAGTACTAGTGTTGTGGTGACCATGTAGTACTAGTGTTGTAGTAAACATGTATATTGTACTATTGCTGTAGTAAAGGTTTGTACTGTAGTGTAGTAGTGACCATGTAGTACTAGTGTTGTAGTGAACATGTGCTACTGTACTGGTGCTGTTGTAAAGGTTTTTACTGTAGTGTTCTAGTGAACATTTAGTACTAGTGTTGTAGTGACCATGTAGTACTAGTGTTGTAGTGAACATGTATACCACTGTACTGGTGCTGTAGTAAAGGTTTTTACTGTAGTGTTTTAGTGAACATTTAGTACTTGTGTTGTAGTGACCATGTGCTACTGTACTGGTGCTGTTGTAAAGGTTTGTACTGTAGTGTAGTCGTGACCATGTAGTACTAGTGTTGTAGTGGTATGTATACCACTGTACTGATACTGTAGTAAAGTTTTTTACTGTAGTGTTCTAATGAGCATTTAGTACTAGTGTTATTATTAATACATAGTACTAGTGTTGTAGTGAACATGTATACCACTGTACTGAATTGCTGTAGTAAAAGGTTTTTACTGTAGTGTTCTAGTGAACATTTAGTACTAGTGTTGTAGTGACCATGTGCTACTGTACTGGTGCTGTAGTAAAGGTTTGTACTGTAGTGTTCTAGTGAACATTTAGTACTAGTGTTGTAGTGACCATGTGCTACTGTACTGGTGCTGTAGTAAAGGTTTTTACTGTAGTGTTCTAGTGAACATTTAGTACTAGTGTTGT
The DNA here is from genome assembly GCF_018991925.1 of Homarus americanus. Taxonomy (NCBI): domain Eukaryota; kingdom Metazoa; phylum Arthropoda; class Malacostraca; order Decapoda; family Nephropidae; genus Homarus; species Homarus americanus. The sequence continues at coordinate 13,748 of NW_024752373.1, forward strand.
AGTGACCATGTAGTACTAGTGTTGTAGTGAACATGTATACCACTGTACTGATGCTGTAGTAAAGGTTTTTACTGTAGTGTTTTAGTGAACATTTAGTACTAGTGTTGTAGTGACCATGTGCTACTGTACTGGTGCTGTTGTAAAGGTTTGTACTGTAGTGTAGTCGTGACCATGTAGTACTAGTGTTGTAGTGAACATGTATACCACTGTACTGATGCTGTAGTAAAGGTTTTTACTGTAGTGTTCTAGTGAACATTTAGTACTAGTGTTGTAGTGACCATGTAGTACTAGTGTTGTAGTGAACATGTATACCACTGTACTGGTGCTGTAGTAAAGGTTTTTACTGTAGTGTTCTAGTGAACATTTAGTACTAGTGTTGTAGTGACCATGTACTACTGTACTGGTGCTGTAGTAAAGGTTTTTACTGTAGTATTGTAGTGAATATGTAGTTCTAGTGTTGTAGTGAACATGTATACTGTTCTGGTGCTGTAGTAATGGTTTGTACTGTAGTGTTGTAGTGACCATGTAGTACTAGTGTTGTAGTGAACATGTAGTACTGTACTGGTGCTGTAGTAATGGTTTGTACTGTAGTGTTGTAGTAAGTATGTAGTACTCGTGTTGTGGTGAGCATGTATTACTGTACTGGTGCTGTAGTAATGGTTTGTACTGTAGTGTTGTAGTGACCATACAGTACTAGTGTTGTAGTGACCATGTATTACTAGTGTTGTAGTGAACATGTAATTCTAGACTTGTGGTGAATATATAGTACTAGTGTTGTAGTGACCATACAGTACTAGTTTTGTAGTGACCATGTATTACTAGTGTTGTAGTAATCATGTAATTCTAGAGTTGTAGTGAATAAGCAAATAAACAAACTAAAGCCTAAAAAGTCATCTGGTCCCGATGAGATATTTGCCAGAGTATTAAAGGAATGTAAGGAAGAGCTTAGTATGCCCTTAGCAAAGTTGTTTAACATGTCCTTAAAAACAGGTGTAGTACCAGAATCCTGGAGGATAGCGAATGTAATACCGATTTTCAAGAAGGGGGATAGATCACTATCCTCTAACTACCGCCCAATCAGTCTAACATCAATAGTAGGCAAATTACTGGAAGCAATCACTTCAAACTCTATTCAGAAATCACCTGGAGAAGCACCGATTGATCAATGAGTTGCATGGCTTCCTGAAAGCGGACGTTCTGTCTAGCAATCTATTAACATTCTTTTCATCAGTTTTCGAATCGGTGGACGAGGG
>NW_024752374.1:0-8827 GCF_018991925.1 Homarus americanus
TAACTCTCACGGTTGACCAAGGATTATAAATCAGCCAGGCTCCCCTCCCATGTCACACGGCCAACAAACATGTAAGAAGGCACCAGCCGACTCTCCCCCAATATACACAATATCCTACACCGCAGAAAGAAGTCCAGACCTGACCTCACATTAGCCAGGTCAAATGTAACCCTCGGAGCCCAACTCAAGGGGCCACAAATCAACCAGGGCCTCTCATGTCACACGGCCCCATTTGATGACTTTTCCAGAAGATACAACTTATAGTCTCTGAAAACGTCCAGACCTGACACTACATTAGGGAGGGCAAATGTAAGGAGACCCTTCGCCGCCGCCCCCCCCGATCAGCTCAACCTGACGGCTTGCCTCCCAATATATAGGACGTCCTAGTCTTCCCTCGGGAACATTCGCAGAGAGTGAGAGAGAGAGACACACAGGGATCGGAGGAGGAGGTCCACCACAGCCGAGTCCCGCTCACGGGAGGAGAGTCATACAGGACTTCCCTCCCCGACTTCCCTCCGGTGTCCCAGCTAAGCAGTCGCCCTCCCGACACCAGTGTCCCAGCTAAGCAGTCGCCCTCCCGACACCAGTGTCCCAGCTAAGCAGTCGCCCTCCCGACACCAGTGTCCCAGCTAAGCAGTCGCCCTCCCGACACCAGTGTTCCAGCTAAGCAGTCTCCCTGCTAGGCCTCCCCTAGGTCACGTGAGTGTTTGTCAGAGCTTTCCACGGGATGAGTTACTTATGTGGGAAGTGTATTCATTTCATGTTCGTGTCCGAGAATCAGTGTCTAATGGCATGACCATGATGTCCGTAACGTAATATAATATGCAATAGCTAAATGAGGTATGACCAATGTGTCCATATCATGTTTAACAATTAATAAAGAAGTTATACTTGAACAGTGTTTGAGATAACCCTTAAGGCGTAATAGGAGTATTGTATTGACGTATAAGAATACGATAAGTGTAAATAACTATCACGGCCACCTTTACAAAAATCCTTTACTCCTCTTTTTATACTCTATCTATCCAATATTCTACCTATGTAATCTTCTTCATGTGAGGTTTTGACCCCATTACAATGATGGCATGAACCCAACGTAAACTCACGCCTTCCCTCGGTTAGCCATAACACCTGGCTCGTTTCATCCTTCATTTGTTTCAGTCTAAGTATTGTCTACAATTGTGTAATAAGTAATTCCTGTGTCGTAGCGTGAAAAGTGGCCTAGTGTGTCACCGTTACAGCTCAAGTAAATGTCTCTCGTCGTGGTATGCGCGAATTTTTTTTTCTAGAAATATGTTCAGTGCTTAATATAATTTCTCAGTGTTCCCCGCGTTCTGTGAAGTTCTCAGTATCCCAAGTGCATTTTAATTGTCGGTCAGTGTTAAATGTACCCATTGTGTTTTAGCGATAGAAGCGGTGTCTGTACTAACTATTATAACTTAACATGTCTTTTAACCTACATCCTCCTCCCTGTCCTAACCCTCACCTCACCCTCCGTACCCATCCGTTCCCGCCTCGCTCCGCCCTGCCCTGCCCTACCCCGCTCCGCCCCGCCCCGCCCCGCCCCGCGCCCGTCCCGGTTACGCCACTCAACACCTCAGGCCTTCCCTAGGTCACGCGCGCATCATGGCCAAATGTTTCCCGCCCCACCCGCCCGTGTGACCACCAATGTTTTGTCCTGTGAGTTATGCTTCGAAATTGGTGGTTAGTGTCACTTAATATTGCGATAATTACAGAGCTTCACTCAGTGTGTTTTTATGCTAGTATGATTTGTAATGTACTCTTTGACGCGTAGTGATAAATAATATTCAATGTAGTGAGCAGAGCTTCACTCCCCGACCCAGCCTAATGAGAAAATTGTCGTGACGGAAACTATAGTTGCCAAGCATTGACGTAACTTATAAAGTAAATTTTTTTTTTTTTTTGCGAATGCACTTCCAACTAATCCATCATCCCTTTAGGATTGTTTCTCTGGCAAATATCACACACAGTACCGCCCCATGGCTAGCCGGAATCCGACCACAGCACATATAAGAAGAGAAGAAGCAGCGTGAGGAATGCAGCGTGAGGAATGCAGCACCACACCCGCCACGCACCACCCCACTTCTTTCAAGTCCTACCTGGTCTAGGATTAAGAAGATTTTATATTTTTCTACTGTAGGAAGTTAAGGAGTGTGGAATGTAGCGCCACACAACGAACCCTGGTGAGCCCAGCCAGGGAGGGATTCACCACTGTGGAAGGTGTAAGACAGGACGGTCTTTGGTCTCGCCGACACTCACGTACGGAGGGCGAGCCATGGTCCGCGGAACCTGCCTTACAGTCATCTAAGGAGACGACAGCCCAAGCAGTGGACCGGCTTTCATCCCGGCCGGAGGGGGCCGACGGCAGATGAACAGAAAATCGTCTGGAATATGTTGAAAATGATGATGTTGCAGAGAAGAAATACAGATGGAGCAGAAAAATTCATCTGGAATATGACGGAAAACGAAGATGTATAAAGAAACGCAGATGAGCAGAAAAATCGTCTGGAATATGAAAATGAAGATGTATAAAGAAACGCAGATGAACAGAAAATTCATCTGGAATATGAAAATGCTCTAAACGTAGAGGAAGCGCAGGTGAACAGAAAAATCATCTGGAATATTATAGAAACCAGGAGGAAGTGAGAAGAAGTCAGATGTGGTGACACGACCTACAAAGTGCGGTATTGAAGAAAGAAAAACGTGCTATGTGAAGACAAGAGACGCTGTGCTGACATCAGAAGAAAGTCGACGATCACAAGGTGGATCATCAGAAGGACCAACCGACTACCGCCTGTGCTGCCGGCATTCCTTATTTTCAGATACCAGCTGGATGGAGGACTTGAGCCATGCTGAACCCAACAAATGTACTGATGTTGTTGATGTTGCTGATGTGTAATAAAAAGATATAACACCCTAACATGTGAAGTAGGAGCATTTTGTATGAAGTATTTCATTCTCTGATTTTTGTTAACATGTACTACAAAGAATGTTTTTTTTAAAAAGATTAGTCACTTTTTCTATGAGTTCATTTGATCAATGTTTTGCACTACGAAACACAATGTTGTAGCCATTTACTGACTGAGATGAATTATTATTTTGACACGGCCTGGTTAGGCAATGTAACACCTGTTTTTGTTTGTAGAATGTGATTTGCAAGTTTGCCTCGGACACTATGCTAGATATGAAGGATCTTTAGATCACTCTATGTTCACTTACTGTGTATGTATTTTATTTTTTTTCTCCTGTCATAGAAGCTTTAATCTTGGCGGGAGGTATAGTAAGCTTTGTCAGATCAAACTATGCCAGTAGAAAAACATACATCTCTAGGGTTATAATTTGTAAAATGTAAGGATGCATTATCGCCTCAGGGACTATATTAGATACTGCACATGATGTTACTGTCTATTTTAAATGTGTCATCAGTTCTCTGAGCATGAAAGCTTTGGTCTTTGCGGGAGGTGTAGTGATGGGTTGTCAGACCACAGCTTACATCGCAAGGAAAGCCAGACTTGACCCGACATTAGGGGGGTCAAGTGTAAGGGTATCCCCCGCGGGTGCTCAAGGGTGTTACAAATCAACTAGCTCCCCTTCCCATGTCACACGGCCAACAAACATGTAAGAAGGCACCAGCAGACTCTCTCCCAATATACACAATATCCTACATCGCAAGAGGAAGGCCAGACTTGACCCGACATTAGGGGGGTCAAGTGTAGGGTAACTCTTACGGTTGACCAAGGATTATAAATCAGCCAGGCTCCCCTCCCATGTCACACGGCCAACAAACATGTAAGAAGGCACCAGCCGACTCTCCCCCAATATACACAATATCCTACACCGCAGAAAGAAGTCCAGACCTGACCTCACATTAGCCAGGTCAAATGTAACCCTCGGAGCCCAACTCAAGGGGCCACAAATCAACCAGGGCCTCTCATGTCACACGGCCCCATTTGATGACTTTTCCAGAAGATACAACTTATAGAGTCTGAAAACGTCCAGACCTGACACTACATTAGGGAGGGAAAATGTAAGGAGACCCTTCGCCGACGCCCCCCCGATCAGCTCAACCTGACGGCTCGCCTCCCAATATATAGGACGTCCTAGTCCTCCCTCGGGAACATTCGCAGAGAGTGAGAGAGAGAGACACACAGGGATCGGAGGAGGAGGTCCACCACAGCCGAGTCCCGCTCGCGGGAGGAGAGTCATGCAGGACTTCCCTCCCCGACTTCCCTCCGGTGTCCCAGCTAAGCAGTCGCCCTCCCGACACCAGTGTCCCAGCTAAGCAGTCGCCCTCCCGACACCAGTGTCCCAGCTAAGCAGTCGCCCTCCCGACACCAGTGTTCCAGCTAAGCAGTCTCCCTGCTAGGCCTTCCCCTAGGTCACGTGAGTGTTTGTCAGAGCTTTCCACGGGATGAGTTACTTACGTGGGAAGTGTATTCATTTCATGTTCGTGTCCGAGAATCAGTGTCTAGTAACGTAATATGATGTCCTAGTAACGTAAATATAATGTCCTAGTAACTTCAATAGAAGGTGTTATTAATGTGTCCATGTCATGTTCGTAATTAATAAAGAGTTGTAACGAAGCAGTGTTTGAGAAGTCGCCCTTAAGACGTAATAGATGTGTATTGACGTATAAGATACGATAAGTGTAAATAACTATCACGGCCACGCTACCAAAATCTTCCTCTCTTTTATACTCTTATACTATCAATATTCTACCTATATGTAATCTTCTTCATGTGAGTTTTGACCCATTACAATGATGGCAGCGAACTTAATGTAACTCACGCCTTCCCTCGGTTAGCCATAACACCTGGCTCGTCTCATCCTTAATTTGATTCAGTCTAAGTATTGTCTACAATTGTGTAATAAGTAATTCCTGTGTCGTAGCGTCGTAGCGTGAAAAGTGTCCTAGTGTGTCATCTTTACAGCTCAAGTCAATGTCTCTCGTTGTGGTATACGCGAATTGTTACTAGCAAAACACTCCCAGAATATGCTCAGTGCTTAATATAATTTCTCAGTGTCCCCCACGTTCTGTGAAGTTCTCAGTATCCCAAGTGCATTTTAATTGTCGGTCAGTGTTAAATGTACCCATTGTGTTTTAGTGATAGAAGCTGTGTCTATGCTAACTGTTATAACTTATCATGTCTTACAACCTACATCCTCCTCCTTGTCCTAATCCTCACCTCACCCTCTGTACCCATCCGTTCCTGCCTCGCTCCGCCCTGCCCTACCCCGCTCCGCCCCGCCCCGCTCTGCCCCGCCCCGCTCCGCCCCGCCCCGCCCCGCCCCGCCCCGCCCCGCCCCGCCCCGCGTCCCGTCCCGGTTACGCCACTCTACACCTCACCCCACCAGGCGCGCATCATGCCCGAATGTTTCTCGCCCCGCCCGTGTGACCACCAATGTTTTGTCCTGTGAGTTATGCTTCGAAATTGGTGGTTAGTGTTACTTAATATTGCGATAATTACAGAGCTTCACTCAGTGTGTTTTTATGCTAGTATGATTTGTAATGTACTCTTTGACGCGTAGTGATAAATAATATTCAATGTAGTGAGCAGAGCTTCACTCCCCGACCCAGCCAAATGAGAAAATTGTCGTGACGGAAATAATAGTTACCAAACATTGACGTAACGTATAAAGTAATTTTTTTTTTGCGAATGCACTTCCAACTAATCCATCATCCCTTTAGGATTGTTTCTCTGGCAAATATCACACACAGTACCGCCCCATGGCTAGCCGGAATCCGACCACAGCACATATAAGAAGAGAAGAAGCAGCGTGAGGAATGCAGCGTGATGAATGCAGCACCACACCCGCCACGCACCACCCCACTTCTTTCAAGTCCTACCTGGTCTAGGATTAAGAAGATTTTATATTTTTCTACTGTAGAAAGTTAAGGAGTGTGGAATGCAGAGCCACACAACGAACTCTGGTGAGCCCAGCCAGGGAGGGATTCACCACTGTGGAAGGTGTAAGACAGGACGGTCTTTGGTCTCGCCGACACTCACGTACGGAGGGCGAGCCCTGGTCCGCGGAACCTGCCTTACAGTCATCTAAGGAGACGACAGCCCAAGCAGTGGACCGGCTTTCATCCCGGCCGGAGGGGGCCGACGGCAGATGAACAGAAAATCGTCTGGAATATGTTGAAAATGATGATGTTGCAGAGAAGAAATACAGATGGAGCAGAAAAATTCATCTGGAATATGACGGAAAACGAAGATGTATAAAGAAACGCAGATGAGCAGAAAAATCGTCTGGAATATGAAAATGAAGATGTATAAAGAAACGCAGATGAACAGAAAATTCATCTGGAATATGAAAATGCTCTAAACGTAGAGGAAGCGCAGGTGAACAGAAAAATCATCTGGAATATTATAGAAACCAGGAGGAAGTGAGAAGAAGTCAGATGTGGTGACACGACCTACAAAGTGAGGTATTGAAGAAAGAAAAACGTGCTATGTGAAGACAAGAGACGCTGTGCTGACATCAGAAGAAAGTCGACGATCACAAGGTGGATCATCAGAAGGACCAACCGACTACCGCCTGTGCTGCCGGCATTCCTTATTTTCAGATACCAGCTGGATGGAGGATTTGAGCCATGCTGAACCCAACAAATGTACTGATGTTGTTGATGTTGCTGATGTGTAATAAAAAGATATAACACCCTAACATGTGAAGTAGGAGCATTTTGTATGAAGTATTTCATTCTCTGATTTTTGTTAACATGTACTACAAAGAATGTTTTTTTTTAAAAGATTAGTCACTTTTTCTATGAGTTCATTTGATCAATGTTTTGCACTACGAAACACAATGTTGTAGCCATTTACTGACTGAGATGAATTATTATTTTGACACGGCCTGGTTAGGCAATGTAACACCTGTTTTTGTTTGTAGAATGTGATTTGCAAGTTTGCCTCGGACACTATGCTAGATATGAAGGATCTTTAGATCACTCTATGTTCACTTACTGTGTATGTATTTTATTTTTTTCTCCTGTCATAGAAGCTTTAATCTTGGCGGGAGGTATAGTAAGCTTTGTCAGATCAAACTATGCCAGTAGAAAAACATACATCTCTAGGGTTATAATTTGTAAAATGTAAGGATGCATTATCGCCTCAGGGACTATATTAGATACTGCACATGATGTTACTGTCTACTTTAAATGTGTCATCAGTTCTCTGAGCATGAAAGCTTTGGTCTTGGCGGGAGGTGTAGTGATGGGTTGTCAGACCACAGCTTACATCTCAGAAACTCCAGACTTGACCCGACATTAGGGGGGGTCAAGTGTAAGGGTATCCCCCGCGGGTGCTCAAGGGTGTTACAAATCAACTAGCTCCCCTTCCCATGTCACACGGCCAACAAACATGTAAGAAGGCACCAGCCGACTCTCTCCCAATATACACAATATCCTACATCGCAAGAGGAAGGCCAGACTTGACCCGACATTAGGGGGGTCAAGTGTAGGGTAACTCTCACGGTTGACCAAGGATTATAAATCAGCCAGGCTCCCCTCCCATGTCACACGGCCAACAAACATGTAAGAAGGCACCAGCCGACTCTCCCCCAATATACACAATATCCTACACCGCAGAAAGAAGTCCAGACCTGACCTCACATTAGCCAGGTCAAATGTAACCCTCGGAGCCCAACTCAAGGGGCCACAAATCAACCAGGGCCTCTCATGTCACACGGCCCCATTTGATGACTTTTCCAGAAGATACAACTTATAGTCTCTGAAAACGTCCAGACCTGACACTACATTAGCGAGGGCAAATGTAAGGAGACCCTTCGCCGCCGCCCCCCCGATCAGCTCAACCTGACAGCTCGCCTCCCAATATATAGGACGTCCTAGTCCTCCCTCGGGAACATTCGCAGAGAGTGAGAGAGAGAGACACACAGGGATCGGAGGAGGAGGTCCACCACAGCCGAGTCCCGCTCACGGGAGGAGAGTCATGCAGGACTTCCCTCCCCGACTTCCCTCCGGTGTCCCAGCTAAGCAGTCGCCCTCCCGACACCAGTGTCCCAGCTAAGCAGTCGCCCTCCCGACACCAGTGTTCCAGCTAAGCAGTCTCCTTGCTAGGCCTTCCCCTAGGTCACATGAGTGTTTGTCAGAGCTTTCCACGGGATGAGTTACTTACGTGGGAAGTGTATTCATTTCATGTTCGTGTCCGAGAATCAGTGTCTAGTAACGTAATATGATGTCCTAGTAACGTAAATATAATGTCCTAGTAACTTCAATAGAAGGTGTTATTAATGTGTCCATGTCATGTTCGTAATTAATAAAGAGTTGTAACGAAGCAGTGTTTGAGAAATCGCCCTTAAGACGTAATAGATGTGTATTGACGTATAAGATACGATAAGTGTAAATAACTATCACGGCCACGCTACCAAAATCTTCCTCTCTTTTATACTCTTATACTATCAATATTCTACCTATATGTAATCTTCTTCTTGTGAGACTTGTCTCATTACACAGAGGTGTACCTAGGAGTGTCAGTGGTGTACCTGGGAGTGTCATTGGTGTACCTGGGAGTGTTAGAGGTGTACATGGAAGTGTCGGAGGTGTAACTGGAAGAGTCAGAAATGTCCCTGGGAGTGTCTGAGGTGTACCTGGGAGTGTCAGGGGTGTACCTGGGAGTGTCAGAGGTGTACCTGGGAGTGTCAGAGGTGTACCTGGGAGTGTCTGAGGTGTACCTGGGTGTGTCAGAGGTGTACCTGGGAGTGTCAGAGGTGTACCTGCCAGTGTCAGAGGTGTACCAGGCAGTGTCAGAGGTGTACCTGGAAGTGTCTGAAGTGTACCTGGGAG
>NW_024752375.1:0-7851 GCF_018991925.1 Homarus americanus
CCTGATCGAGTTTATCAAAGGCCCCTCATCGAGTATAACAAAGTCCCCTGGTCAAGTATAACAAACTCCCCTGGTTGAGTATAACAAAGTCCCCTGGTCGAGGATAACAAAGGCCCCTGATCGAATATAACAAAGGCGCCTGAACGAATATAACAAAAGCCCATGATCGAGTTTAACAAAGGCCCCTAATCGAGTATAACAAAGTCCCCTGGTCGAGTATAACAAAGTCCCCTGAACGATTATAACAAAGGCCCTTGATCCAGTATAACAAAGCCCCCTGATCGAGTATAACAAAGTTCCCTGATCGAGTATAACAAAGCCCCCAGATCGAGTATAACAAAGTCCCCTGATCGAGTATAACAAACTCCCCTGATCGAGTATAACAAAGTCCTGTGATCGAGTATAACAAAGGCGCTTGATCGAGTATAACAAAGCCCCTTGATCGAGTATAACAAAGCCCCCTTCTCGAGTATAACAAAGTCCCCTGAACGAGTAGAACAAAGTCCCCTAAACGAGTTTAACAAAGACCCCTCATCGAGAATAACAAAGGCCTTTGATCGAGTTTAACAAAGGCCCCTGATCGAGTATAACAAAGTCCCCTGGTCGAGTATAACAAACTCCCCTGGTCGAGTATAACAAAGTCCCCTGATCGAGTATAACAAAGACCCCTAATCGCTTATAACAAAGTTCCCTGAACGATTATAACAAAGGCCACCTGACCGAGTATAACAAAGTTCCCTGATCGAGTATAACCAAGCCCCCAGATCGAGTATAACAAAGTCCCCTGATCGAGTATAACAAAGTCCCCTGATCAAGTATAACAAACTCCCCTGGTCGAGTATAACAAAGTTCTCTAATCGAGTATAACAAAGGTCCCAGATCGAGTATAACAAAGCTCCCTGATCGAGTATAACAAAGCCCCCTTCTCAAGTATAACAAAGTCCCCTGGTCAAGTATAACAAAGTCCCCTGAACGAGTATAACAAAGTCCCCTGATCCTAGTATAGCAAAGTCCCCTCACCGAGTATAACAAAGTTCCCTGATCGAGTATAACAAAGCCCCCTAATAGAGTATAACAAAGTCCCCTGATCGAGTATAACAAAGTCCCCTCATCGAGTATAACAAATTCCCCTGATCGAGTAGAACTAAGTCCCCTCATCGAGTATAACAAAGCCCCTCATCGAGTATAACAAAGTCACATGATCGAGTTTAACAAAGGCCCCTCATCGAGTATAACAAAGTCCCCTGGTCGAGTATAACAAACTTCCCTGGTCGAGTATAACAAACTTCCCTGGTCGAGTATAACAAAGTCCCCTGATCGAGTATAACAAAGTCCCCTGAACGATTATAACAAAGGACCCTGTTCAAGTATAACAAAGCCCCCTGATCGAATATAACAAAGCCCCCTACTCGAGTATAACAAAGTCCCCTGATCAAGTATAACAAAGTCCCCTGAACGAGTATAACAAAGGCCCTGATCGAGTTTATCAAAGGCCCCTGATCGAGTATAAGAAAGTCCCATGGTCTAGTATAACAAAGGCCCCTCATCGAGTTTAACAAAGTCCCCTCATCAAGTAAAATGAAAAGTCCCCTGGTCAAGTATAACAAACTCCCTTGGTCGAGTATAACAAAGTCCCCTGATCGAGTATAACAAAGTCCCCTGATCGAGTATAACAAAGTCCCCTGAACGATTATAACAAAGGCCCCTGATCAAGTATAACAATGCCACCTGATCGAGTATAACAAAGCCCCCTCATCGAGTATAACAAAGTCCCCTGATCAAGTATAACAAAGTCCCGTGAACGAATATAACAAAGTCCCCTGATCGAGTATAACAAACTCCCCTGGTCGAGTAGAACAAAGTCCCCTCATCGAGTATAACAAAGGCCCCTCATCGAGTATAACAAAGTCCCATGATCGAGAATAACAAAGTCCCCTGATCAGTATAACAAAGTCCCCTGATCGAGTATAACAAAGTTTCTAATCCCAGGTAAACAAAAGCCCTGATCGAGTATAACAAAGTCCCCTGATCGAGTATAACAAAGTCCCCTGATCGAGTATAACAAAGGCCCCTGATCGAGTTTAACAAAGGCCCCTCATCGGGTATATCAAAGTCCCCTGGTCGAGTATAACAAAGGCCCCTCATCGAATATAACAAAGGCGCCTGAACGAATATAACAAAAGCCCATGATCGAGTTTAACAAAGGCCCCTAATCGAGTATAACAAAGTCCCCTGGTCGAGTATAACAAAGTCCCCTGAACGAATATAACAAAGGCCCTTGATCCAGTATAACAAAGCCCCCTGATCGAGTATAACAAAGGCCCCTCATCGAGTATAACAAAGTTCCCTGATCAAGTATAACAAAGTCCCCTGAACGAGTAGAACAAAGTCTCCTAATCGAGTTTAACAAAGACCCCTCATCGAGAATAACAAAGGCCTTTGATCGAGTTTAACAAAGGCCCTTATTCGAGTATAACAAAGTCCCCTCATCGAGTATAACAAAGGCCCCTCATCGAGTTTAACAAAGTTCCCTGGTCGAGTATAACAAAATCCCCTGATCGAGCATAACAAAGTCCACTGATCGAGTATAACAACGGCCCCTGATCGAGTTTAACAAAGGCCCCTAATCGAGTATAACAAAGTTCCCTGGTCGAGGATAACAAACTCCCCTGGTCGAGTATAACAAAGTCCCCTGATCGAATATAACAAAGTCCCCTGATCGCTTATAACAAAGTTCCCTGAACGATTATAACAAAGGCCCCTGATCGAGTATAACAAAGTTCCCTGATCGAGTATAACAAAGCCCCCAGATCGAGTATAACAAAGTCCCCTGATCAAGTATAACAAAGTCCCCTGATCAAGTATAACAAACTCCCCTGGTCGAGTATAACAAAGTCCTCTGATCGAGTATAACAAGGGCGCTTTATCGAGTATAACAAAGCCCCTTGATCGAGTATAACAAAGCCCCCTTCTCGAGTATAACAAAGTCCCCTGATCATGTATAACAAAGTCCCCTGAACGAGTATAACAAAGTCCCCTAATCGAGTATAACAAAGTACCCTCACCGAGTATAACAAAGTTCCCTGATCGAGTATAACAAAGCCCCCTCATAGAGTATAACAAAGTCCCCTGATCGAGTATAACAAAGTCCCCTGATCGGGAATAACAAAGGTCCCTGATCGAGTATTACAAAGGCCCCTCATCGAGTATAACAAAGTCCCATGATCGAGTATAACAAAGTCCCGTCATCGAGTATAACAAATTCCCCTGATCGAGTAGAACAAACTCACCTCTTCGAGTATAACAAAGCCCCTCATCGAGTATATCAAAGTCCCCTGGTCGAGTAAAACAAACTCCCCTGGTCGATTATAACAAAGTCCACTGATCGAGTATAACAAAGTCCCCTGATCGAGTAAAACAAAGTCCCCTGATCGAGTATAACTAAGTCCCCTGATCGAGTATAACAAAGTCCCCTGATCGAGTATAACAAAGTCGCCTGAACGATTATAACAAAGTCCCCTATTCGAGTATAACAAAGTCCCTTGATCGAGTATAAAAATGACCCCTAATCGAGCATAACAAAGTCCCCTCATCGAGTATAACAAAGTCCCCTGATCGAATATAACAAAGTCCCCTGAACGAGTATAACAAACTCCCCTGGTCGAGTATAACAGAGTCTCCTGATCGAGTATAACAAAGTCCCCTGATCGAGTATAACAAAGTCGACTGAACGATTATAACAAAGTCCCCTATTCGAGTATAACAAAGACCCCTGATCGAGTATAAAATGGCCCCTAATCGAGTATAACAAAGTCCCCTGAACGATTATAACAAAGGACCCTGATCGAGTATAATAAAGTTTCCTGATGGAGTAAAACAAAGCCCCCTGATCGAGTATAACAAAGTCCCCTAATCGAGCATAACAAAGTCTCATGTTCGAGTATAACAAAGGCCCCTGATCGAGTTTAACAAAGGCCCCTCATCGAGTATAACAAAGTCCCCTCGTCGAGTATAACAAAGGCCCCTGATCGAATATAACAAAGGCGCCTAAAGGAGTATAACAAAGCCCCCTCATCGAGTATATCAAAGTTCCCTGATCGAGTATAACAAAGTCCACTGATCGAGAGTAACAAAGTTCCCTGCTCGAGTATAACAAAGGCCCCTGATCGAGTATTACAAAGTCCCCTGGTCGAGTATAATAAAGTCCCCTAATCGAGTATAACAAAGGCCCCTGATCGAGTATAACAAAGTCCCATAATCGAGAATAAGAAAGTCCCCCCTTCCAATATAAGAAAGTCCCCTGATCGAGTATAAGAAAGTCCCCTCATAGAGTATAACAAAGTCCCCTGATCGAGTATAACAAACTCCCTTGGACGAGTATAACAAAGTCCACTGATCGAGTATAACAAAGTCCCCTGATCGAGTATAACAAAGTCGCTTGAACGATTATAACAAAGTCCCCTATTCGAGTATAACAAAGTCCCCTGATCGAGTATAAAAATGGCCCCTAATCGAGTATAACAATGTCCCCTCATCGAGTATAACAAAGTCCCCTGATCGAGTATAACAAAGCCCCCTCATCGAGTATAACAAAGTCCCCTGATCGAGGATAACAAAGTCCTTGATCGAGTATAACAAAGTCCCCTGATCGAGTATAACAAAGTCTCCTGATCGAGTATAACAAAGTCCCCTGATCGAGTATAACGAGGCCTCTGATCGAGTATAACAAAGGCCCCTCATCGAGTATAACAAAGTCCCCTGATCGAGTATAAAAATGTCCCCTGATCGAGTATAACAAAGTCCCATGATCGAGTATAAAAAAGTCCAATGATCGAGAATAACAAAGTACCCTAATCGAGTATAGCAAAGCCCCCTTATCGAGTATAACAAAGTCCCCTGATCGAGTATAACAAAGTCCCCTGATTGAGTATAACAAAAGCCACTGATCGAGTTTAACAAAGGCCCCTAATCGAGTACAAAAAACTCCCCTGGTCGAGTATAACAAAGTCCCCTGATCGAGTATAACAAAGTCCCCTGATCGAGTATAACAAAGTCCCCTGAACGATTAAAACAAAGGCCCCTGATCGAGTATAACAAGATTCCCTGATCGAGTATAACAAAGCCCCTTCATCGAGAATAACAAAGACCCTGATCGAGTATAACAAAGGCCTCTGATCGAGTTTAACAGAGGCCCATGATCGAGTATAACAAAGTCCCCTGGTCGAGTATAACAAAGGCCCCTGAACGATTATAACAAAGGCCCCTGTTCAAGTATAACAAATCCCCCTGATCGAGTATAACAAAGCCCCCTACTCGAGTATAACAAAGTCCCCTGATCGAGTATAACAAAGTCGCTTGAACGATTATAACAAAGTCCCCTATTCGAGTATAACAAAGTCCCCTGATCGAGTATAAAAATGGCCCCTAATCGAGTATAACAATGTCCCCTCATCGAGTATAACAAAGTCCCCTGATCAAGTATAACAAAGCCCCCTCATCGAGTATAACAAAGCCCCCTGATCGAGGATAACAAAGTCCTTGATCGAGTATAACAAAGTCCCCTGATCGAGTATAACAAAGTCTCCTGATCGAGTATAACAAAGTCCCCTGATCGAGTATAACGAGGCCCCTGATCGAAGTATAACAAAGGCCCCTCATCGAGTATAACAAAGTCCCCTGATCGAGTATAAAAAAGTCCCCTGATCGAGTATAACAAAGTCCCCTGATCGAGTATAAAAAAGTCCAATGATCGAGAATAACAAATACCCTAATCGAGTATAGCAAAGCCCCCTGATCGAGTATAACAAAGTCCCCTGATCGAGTATAACAAAGTCCCCTGATTGAGTATAACAAAAGCCCCTGATCGACTTTAACAAAGGCCCCTAATCGAGTACAAAAAACTCCCCTGGTCGAGTATAACAAAGTCCCCTCATCGAGTATAACAAAGTCCCCTGATCTAGTATAACAAAGCCCCCTCATCGAGTATAACAAAGTCCCCTGATCGAGGATAACAAAGTCCTTGATCGAGTATAACAAAGTCCCCTGATCGAGTATAACAAAGACTCCTGATCGAGTATAACAAAGTCACCTGATCGAGTATAACAAAGGCATCTGATCGAGTATAACAAAGTCCCCTGATCGAGTTTAACAAAGTCCCCTGATCGAGTATAACAAAGTCCCCTGATCGAGTATAACAAAGTCCCCTGAACGATTAAAACAAAGGCCCCTGATCGAGTATAACAAGGTTCCCTGATCGAGTATAACAAAGCCCCTTCATCGAGAATAACAAAGACCCTTGATCGAGAATAATAAAGTCCCCTGATCGAGTATAACAAAGGCCTCTGATCGAGTTTAACAGAGGCCCATGATCGAGTATAACAAAGTCCCCTGGTCGAGTATAACAAAGGCCCCTGAACGATTATAACAAAGGCCCCAGTTCAAGTATAACAAATCCCCCTGATCGAGTATAACAAAGCCCCCTACTCGAGTATAACAAAGTCCCCTGATCGAGTATAACAAAGTCGCTTGAACGATTATAACAAAGTCCCCTATTCGAGTATAACAAAGTCCCCTGATCGAGTATAAAAATGGCCCCCAATCGAGTATAACAATGTCCCCTCATCGAGTATAACAAAGTCCCCTGATCGAGTATAACAAAGCCCCCTCATCGAGTATAACAAAGTCCCCTGATCGAGGAAAACAAAGTCCTTGATCGAGTATAACAAAGTCCCCTGATCGAGTATAACAAAGTCTCCTGATCGAGTATAACAAAGTCCCCTGATCGAGTATAACGAGGCCCCTCATCGAGTATAACAAAGGCCCCTCATCGAGTATAACAAAGTCCCCTGATCGAGTATAAAAAAGTCCCCTGATCGAGTATAACAAAGTCCCCTCATCGAGTATAAAAAAGTCCAATGATCGAGAATAACAAAGTACCCTAATCGAGTATAGCAAAGCCCCCTGATCGAGTATAACAAAGTCCCCTGATCGAGTATAACAAAGTCCCCTGATTGAGTATAACAAAAGCCTCTGATCGAATTTAACAAAGGCCCATAATCGAGTACAAAAAACTCCCCTGGTCGAGTATAACAAAGTCCCCTGATCGAGTATAACAAAGTCCCCTGATCGAGTATAACAAAGTCCCCTGAACGATTAAAACAAAGGCCCCTGATCGAGTATAACAAGGTTCCCTGATCGAGTATAACAAAGCCCCTTCATCGAGTATAACAAAGACCCTTGATCGAGAATAACAAAGTCCCTTGATCGAGTATAACAAAGGCCCCTGATCGAGTTTAACAGAGGCCCATGATCGAGTATAACAAAGTCCCCTCATCCAGTATAACAAAGTCCCCTGATCGATTATAACAAAGCCCCCTCATCGAGAATAACAAAGTCCCCTGATCGAATATAACAAAGTCCCCTGATCGAGTATAACAAAGTCCCCTGATCGAGTATAACAAAGTCCCCTGATCGAGTATAACAAAGTCCCCTGAACGAATAGAACAAAGGCCCCTGATCAAGTATAAGAAAGCCCCCTGATCGAGTATAACAAAGCCCCCCTCATCGACTATAACAAAATCCCCTGATCAAGTGTAACAAAGTCCCCTGAATGAGTAGAACAAAGTCCCCTAATCGAGTTTAACAAAGGCCCCTCATCGAGAATAACAAAGGCCTTTGATCGAGTTTAACAAAGGCCCTATTCGAGTATAACAAATTTCCCTGATCGAGTATAACAAAGTCCCCTGAACGAGTATAACACAGTCCCATCATCGAGTATAACAATGTCCTCTTATCGAATATAACAATGTCCCCTGATCGAGTATAACAAAGTCCCCTCATCGAGTATAACAA
>NW_024752376.1:0-10545 GCF_018991925.1 Homarus americanus
CCCGTTTCGCAGCACTGTAAGGGGTGCGGCCCTCACACCCTTCATGGCACTGAAAGGTGCCGCTTCCCTCACACGGTCATGTCGTGAAAGTGCCCTTCCTCACCGGGTGCGCCTTCTTTTAAATTGCCAGGTCATGTTACTAAAGATGTGCAGCTCTCATGCTCCGGTCATGGCACTGAAGGGGTGCACGGCCACACCCTTGGTCATGGCTAAAGTGGTGCCGGCATCATGCCCGGTTCATGTCACTGAAAGGTGCCCGGCTCTCACATACGGGTCATGTTGCTGGAGGTGTCAGGCCTGACATACCATGGTCATGGAGCGGAAGGTGTGCCCCCTCGCACCCGGGTCGTGGTTGGAAGGTGCCGCCTTACCGTGGGTCATTTGAACCCGGTCCTAACACCCTGGTTCGCTTGTGTGAGGGGTGCCCTGCTTTCTCTACCCGTTTATGTCATTAGGGGTGCCATCCCTAACCCCGGTTCATGGCATTAGGGTGCCCGGCTCTCCACTACGGGTCATGGTGCTGGAGGGTGCCCGTCCACGCTGGTCTTGTTGAAGTTGCCCGGCCCTCACACCCTGGTTCTGGAAAGTGATGTGGGTGCACATTTCTCACATTTCGGGTCGCTACTTTGAGGGGTGTTAGCCCTTACCCCAGGGTCGTGGTGCTGATTGGTGCCGGCATCACACCTGGTCATGGTGTGATGTGCCAGGCACCACACCCATGGTGCATGCTGAAGGTGCCTGGCGTACCGAGTCATGTTTCTGGAGGGTGTCGGCTTCCCTCCCGACTATGGTGCAGGGTCAGTGCCCTTCCTCACACCCAGGGCATGGTGCTGGGGGGTGCGCCCTCACCCAGTTCATGTCATTGAAAGTGTGCCCGGCCCCTCACACCCCTGGTTCACCTGTTACTGTGAGGGGTGCCCGGCCCTCACACCGTTTCGCCTTTTGAAGCACCCTTGCTCATGTAACTGAGGGTGCAGCCCTCACACCCAGGTCATGTCACTAAAGCGGTGCCCGGCCCTCACACCCCGAATTCATGTCACTGAAGTGTTGCCCAGCCTCACACACTGGATCATGGCAGCACTGATGAGGTGCAGCCCTCTACCCTAGCCACCATGGCACTGAGGTTTCCCGGCCACCGAGCCCCTGGTCATATACACCTAAAGTGATTAATCCGGCCCTCAAACCCCGGGTCGCACTAAAGGGGGTGCCCGTCCCTCATACCCAGGTCATGGTGCTGGAGAGGGTGCCCGGCCTTCACCCGGGTCATGTCTGAAAGGGTGCCGGCCCTCACACCCCTGATTCTTGGCACAGAAATCCAGTGACTAACACACCTGGGTCATGGTGCTGAAGGGTGCCAGCCCTCACACCCGATTCATTTCACTGAAGGGGTGCCCGACCCTCCCACACCCCAGGTCATTTGAAATTGCCAGCCCTCACACCCCGGTTCGCAACACTGTAGGGGTGCCGGCCCTCCACCGTTCATGGCACTAAAAGGTGCCCGGCCCTCACCCCCCGAGGTCTGGCCTGAAGGGGTGCCTGGCCTCACTCCCGGGTCATGGTGCTGGACAGGTGCCCGGCCTTCCCACACCAGGTCATGTCACTAAAAGGGTGCCAGCCCTCCCACACCCGAGGTCATGTCACTGAAGGGTGCTGGCCACTGACACCCAGGTCATGGTGCTGAAGAAGTGCCCGGCCCTCACACCCAGGTCGTAATGTCACTGAAAGGGGCCCGCTCTCACACCCCAAGTCATGTCACTGAAGGGGTGCCCAGCTCTCACACTCCGGGTCGCTGGCACTGAAGGGGTGCCTGGCCCCTCACACCTCAGGGTCATGGTGCTGAAGGGAACGGCCCTTACACGGGTCATGTGAGAAAGAGGTGCCCGGCCCTCTCACACCCAGTTCCTTAACACTGTAGGAGTGCCCTGCCCCCCTCCCGTTTCATGTCACTGAAGGGGGTGCCCGGCCCTAAAACCCCGGTTCATATCGCAGCAGGGCCAGGCACTCACACTCCGGGTCATGGTGATGGAGGGTGCCCAGCCCTGACACCCAGGTCTTGTGAAGGGGTGCCCCACCCTCACCTGGTTCAAAGCAATGTATGGGTGCCGTCACTCACCCCATTTCATGGCACCCAAGGGGTGCCCGGCCCTCACACCCGGGTCATGGCACTGACGAGGTGCCCGGCCTCACCCTGGCCATGGCACACAGAGCTGCCCCGGCCCTCCACACACTGAGTCATGGCACTGAAGGGGTGCCTGGCCCGCAGGCCATGGTGCTGGAGGTGTCAGGCCCTGACACGTCCGGGTAATGACACTGAAGGGTGCCCGGCCCTCATACCTCAGGCCATTGTGCTGGAGGGTGCCCGGCCCTCACACCCAGGTCATGTCACTGAAAGGGTGCCCGGGCCTCACACCAGAGACCGCCATTGCTGGAGGGGTGCCCGGATTATCCACCCGATTCATGGCACTGAGCAGTGCCGGTCCTCCACCCTTGGTCATGTCACTAAAGTGGTGCCAGCCTCACACCCGAGGTCATATCACTGGTGGTGCCCAGCCCTCACACCCAGGTCATGGCACTGATGAGGTGCCAGGCCCTCCACCTGGCCATGGCACTGAAGGTTTGCCCACGGCCCTCAATGCCCTGGTCATGTACCTAAAGTGGTGCCCGGCCACTCACACCCGGGTCATAGCACTAAAGGGGTGCCTTCACACCCCGGGTCATGGTGCTGGAGGGGTGCCCGGCCTCACCTTTCCGGGTCATGTCAGTGAAAAGTGCCCGGCCCTCGAACCACAGATAAATATTGTTACTGAAGAGGGGTGCCCAGCCCTCAAACCCGAGGTCATGGCTGATAGGTGCCCGGCCCCGCTCACACCCTGATTCTTGGCACTAAATCGACGGCCTACTTTTTAGGTGGCGAATTGCTGGAAGGGTGCCCGGCCTCACACCCAGGTCATGTCTGAAAGTGCCCGGCCCCCTCCCACCAGATGCATGTCACTGAAGGGTGCCCAGCCCCATAAACCCCGGTCATGGCACTGAAGGGTGCCTGGCCCTCACACCCGGGTCATGGTGCTGGAGGGGTGCCCAGCCTTCCCACACCCCAGGTCATGTCACTAAAGGGGTGCCCGGCCCTCACACCCAGGTCATGTCACTGGAAGGGTGCCCGGCCCACACACCCGGGTCATGTCACTGAAGGGGTGCCCAGCTCTCCACTCCGGGTCATGGCACTGAAGAGTGCCTGGCCCTCACACCCCAGGTCATGGTGCTGAAGGTTGCCGGCCCGCCCACCCTTGGGTCAAGTGAAAGGGTGCCCGGCCCTCCACCCCGGTTCATAACACTGTAGGGGTGCCCCCCCACACACCCCGTTTCATGTCACTGGAAGAGGGTGCCGGGCCTAAAACCCCGTTTCATGTCACTTATAGGGGTGCCCGGCACTCCACCTCCCGGGTCATGGTGCTGGAGGGTGCCCAGCCCTGACACTCCAGGTCTGTGAAGGGGGGTGCCCGACCCTCCTGGTTTAAAGCACTTTGTATGGGTGCCCGGCACTCACACCATTTCATGGCACTTAAGGGGTGCCGGCCCTCTTACCTCGGGTCACCCAACTCATGAGGTGCCCGGCCCCTCACACACCCTGGCCATGGCACTGAAGCTTTGCCAGCCCTCACACCCTGGTCATGTACCTAAAGTGGTGCCCGGCCCTCACACCCCAGGTCATGTCACTAAAGCGGTGCCTGGCCCTCATACCCCAGGTCATGTCACTGAAGTGAGGTGCCCAGCCTCACACCCCGGGTCATGGCACTGATGAGGTGCCAGCCCACTCCACATCCTAGCCATGGCACTGAAGGTTTGCCCGGCCTCCAATGCACTGGTCATGTACCCTAAAGTGGTGCCCGGCCCTCACACCCCGGGTCCTTAGCACTAAAGGGGTGCCCGGCCCTCATACCCCGGGTCGGGTGCTGGAGAAGTGCCCGGCAGCTACACCCAGGTCATGTCACTGAAAGGGTGCCCGAGCCCTCACACCCGGGTCGCGTTGCTGGAGGGGTGCCCGGCCCATCACCTCCAGGTCATGTCACTGAAAGGTGCCCAGCCCTCACACCACGGGTCATATCACTGAAGAATTGCCCGGCCCTCAAACCACGGATCATGTCACTAAGGGGTGCCCGGCCCTCAAACCCAGGTCATAGCACTGAAGGGGTGCAGCCTCACCCGAGTCATGGCATGAAGGTGTGCCTGGCCCTCACACACACCAGTCATGGTTCCTGGAGGGTGCCCGGCCTCACACCCCCAGACCGTAGTGCTGGAGGGGTGTCGAGCCCTGGCTGCATCCAGGTCCTCATGGACACTGAAGGAGTGCCAGCCCCCTCCCACACCCAGGCCATGGTGATGGAGGGGGGTGTCAGCCCTCACACCCCAGGTCATGTCCACTGAAAAGATTGCCCTTCCCTCACCCAGGTCATGTCACTGGCGGTGCCCAGCCCTCACACCCGGTTCATGTCACTGAAGTGGTTAGCCGTCACACGGATCATGGCACTGATGAGGTGCCCAGCCCTCACAGCCATGGCACTGAAGGTTAGCCCAGCCTCAAACCCCTGGTCATGTACCAGAAGTGGTGTCCAGCCCTCACACCCCCAGGTCACTTAGCACTAAAAGGGGTGCCAGCCCTCACTCCACCGGGTCATGGTGCTGAGGCCAGTGCCCGGCCTGCAGTTCATGTCACTGAAGGGTGCCCGGCCCTCACACCCTGATTCTTGGCACAGAAATTGAGCCCGGCCCTCACACCCCGGGTCATGGCCTGAAGGGGTGCCTGGCCCTCACTCCCCAGCGGGTCATGGTGGACAGGTGCTGGCCTTCACACCCCAGGTCATGTCATAAAGGGTGCCCGGCCCTCACCGGGGTCATGTCACTGAAGGGGTGCACGGCCCGCGACACCCCGGTCATGGTGCTGAAGGGGTGCCCGGCCCTCACCCCAGGTCATGTCACTGAAAAGGGTGCCCAGCTCTCACACCCCAGGTCATGTCACTGAAGGGGTGCCCAGCTCTCTCACCTCCGTTATGGCACTGAAGGGTGCCTGGCCTCCACCTCAGGTCATGGTGCTGAAGGGGTGCCCGGCCCTTACACCCAGGTCGCTGTGAAAGGGTGCCAGCCTACACCCGGTTCATAACACTGTAGGAGTGCCCTGCCCCACTCCCGTTTCATGTCGCACTGAAGGGGTGCCCAGCCTAAAACTGGTTCATGTCACTTATGGGGGGCCAGGCACTCACACTCCCGGGTCATGGTGATGGAGGGTGCCCAGCCCTGACACCCAGGTCTTGTGAAGGGGTGCCCCACCCTCACACCCTGGTTCAAAAGCAATGTATGGGTGCCGTCACTCACACCCGTTCATGGCATAAGAGTGCCCAGCCCTCCCACCCAGGTCATGGCACTGACAGTGCCCGGCCGTCCCACCCTGGCCATGGCACTGAAGCTTTGCCGGCCCTCACACCCCTGGTCGCCTTTTCGAAGGGTGCCTAGCCCTCCACCCCAGGCCATGATGCTGGAGGGGTGTCAGGCCCTGTTTACATCAGGTAATGACACGAAGGGGTGCCAGCCCTCATACCCCCAGGCCATTGTGCTGGAGGGTGCCCCGGCCACACCCCAGGTCGCCATCACTGGTGCCCGGGCCTCACACCAGGCCATGGTGCTGGAGGGGGTGCCCGGACATCACACCCCGATTCCTTGGCACTGAACAGGTGCCCGGTCTCACCCACTTAGTCATGTCACTAAAGTGGTGCCCGGCCCACACCCGGGGTCATATCACTGAGTGGTGCCCAGCCCTCCCACCCGGGTCATGCTTTGATGAGGTGCCAGGCCCTCACACCCTGGCCGCTGGCACTGGTTTGCCCGGCCCTCAATGCCCTGGTCATGTACCTAAAGTGGTGCCCAGCCCTCACACCAGGTCCTGCTAAAGGGGTTGCCCGGCCTTACACCCCGGGTCATGGTGCTGGAGGGGGTGCCCGGCCCCTCACCTTTTCGGGTCATGTCACTGAAAGGGTGGCCACTCAGACCACAGGTCTCATGTTACTGAAGGGTGCCAGCCCTCAAACCCAGGTCATAGCACTGATAGGGTGCCAGCCCTCCACCCCTGATTCTTGGCACTAAAATCGAGCCCGGCCTAACACCCCGGGTACATGGTGCTGGAGGGGGTGCGGCCCTACACCCCAGGTCATGTCACTGAAAGGGGTGCCCGGCCCTCACACACACCACGGAATATATGCTGAAGAGTGCCCGGCCACTCAAACCCAGGTCATGGCACTGAAGGGTGCCTGGCCCTCACACCCAGGTCTCATGGTGCTGGAGGGGTGCCCGGCCACACCCAGGTCATGTCACTAAGGGGTGCCCGGCCCTCACACCCAGGTCATGTCACTGAAAGGGTGCCCGGCCCACACCGGGTCATGTCACTGAAGGGGTGCCCAGCTCTCACCTCCGGGTCGCGCTTTGAAGGGGGTGCTGGCCCTCACACCCCGGGTCATGGTGCTGAAGGGTTGCCCGGCCCCCCGCCCCACCGCGGGTCAAGTGGCTTCGGCCCTCACACCCCCAGTTCATAACACTGTAGGGGTGCGCCCTGCCCCACACCGTTTCATGTCACTGAAGGGTGCCCGGGCCTAAAACCCCGTTTCATGTCACTTATGGGTGCCCGGCACTCACTCCGGGTCATGGTGCTGGAGGGGTGCCCAGCCCTGACACTCCAGGTCATGTGAAGGGGTGCCCGACCCCTCACACCCTGGTTTAAAGCACTGTATGGGTGCCCGGCACTCACACCCATTTCATGGCACTTAAAGAGTTGCCCGGCCCTCTTTACAGGTCATAGCACTCATAGAGGTGCCCGGCCCTCACACCCCAGCCATGGCACTGAAGCTTTGCCCGGCCCTCACACCCCCTGGTCATGTACCTAAAGTGGTGCCCGGCCCTCACACCCCAGGTCATGTCACTAAAGCAGTGCCTGGCCCTCATACCCCAGGTCATGTCACTGGAAGTGGTGCCCAGCCCTCTCACACCCCGGGTCATGGCACCTGTTGGGTACCCGGCCCTCCATCTGGCCACCGCCAGCACTGAAAGGTTCCAGTGACCTCAATGCACTGGTCATGTACCTAAAGTGGTGCCGGCCCTCCCACACCCCGGGTCGCCGGTGCTGGAGGGTGCCGGCCATCACCTCCCAGGTCATGTCACTGAAAGGGTGCCCGGCCCTCACCACGGGTCATATCACTGAAGGGGTGCCCGGCCCTCAAACCACAGGTCATGTCACTAAAAGGGGTGCTGACCCTCAAACCAGGTCATGTCACTGAAGGGGTGCCTGGCCCTCACACCCGGGTCATGGCTTTGAAGGTGTGCCTGGCCCTCACACTCCCAGTCATGGTTCTGGAGGGGTGCCCGGCCCTCACACCCCCGGGCCATGGTGCTGGAGGGGTGTCAGGCCCCTGTTTGTCAGGAGTCATGACACTGAAGGGTGCCCAGCCCTCACACCCCCAGGCCATGGTGATGGAGAGGGGTGTCCGGCCCCCTCACACCCAGGTCATGTCACTGAAAGGTGCCCAGCCCTCACACCCCAGGTCATGTCACTAAAAAGCAGTGCCCAGCCCTCACCCAGTTCATGTCACTGAAGTGGTGCCCAGCCGTCACACCCGGATCATGGCACTGATGAGGTGCCCGGCCCTCACCCCTGGCCATGGCACTGAAGGTTAGCCCGGCCCTCAAACCCCTGGTCATGTACCTAAAGTGGTGTGACCCCCTCACACCCAGGTCATAGCACTAAAGGGGTGCCCGGCCCTCATACCCAGGGTCATGGTGCTGGACGTTGCCCACGGCCTTCACACCCGGGTCATGTCACTGAAAGGGTGCCAGCCTCACACCCTGATTCTTAGCTGCATCGAGCCCGGCCCTAACACCTGGCTCATGATTGCTGGGAAGGGTGACCAGCCCTCACACCCCGTTTCGCAGCACTGTATGGGTGCCAGCCCTCACCCCGTTTCGCCCAGCACTGAAAGGGTGCCCGGCCCTCACACCCAGGGTCATGGCACTGAAGGGGTGCCTGGCCCTCACTCCCCGGGTCAGGGTGCTGGAGGGGTGCCCGGCCTTCACACCCCGGGTCATGTTACTAAAGGGGTGCCAGGCCCTCACACCCCGGGTCATGTCACTGAAGGGGTGCACGGCCATGACACCCCGGGTCATGGTGCTGAAGGGGTGCCCGGCCCTCACACCCCGGTTCATGTCACTGAAAGGGTGCCCGGCTCTCACACCCCGGGTCATGTCACTGAAGGGGTGCCCAGCTCTCACACTCCGGGTCATGGAACTGAAGGGGTGCCTGGCCCCTCTCCTCCGGGTCATGGTGTTGAAGGGGTGCCCGGCCTTACACCCCGGGTCATGTGAAAGGGTGCCCGGTCCTCACACCCCGGTTCATAACACTGTAGGGGTGCCCTGCCCCCACACCCCGTTTCATGTCACTGAAGGGGTGCCCTTCCCTAAAACCCCGGTTCATGTCACTAATGGGGTGCCCGGCCCTCACACTCCGGGTCATGGTGCTGGAGGGGTGCCCAGCCCTGACACCCCGGGTCTTGTGAAGGGGTGCCCCACCCTCACACCCTGGTTCAAAGCAATGTATGGGTGCCCATCACTCACACCCCGTTTCATGGCACTTAAGGGGTGTCCGGCCCTTACACCCCGGGTCATGGCACTGATTAGGTGCCCGGCCCTCACACCCCTGGCCATGGCACTGGGCTGCCGGCCCTCCCACACCCTGGTCATGGCACTGAAGGGGTGCCTGGCCTATCATACACCGAGTCATGGTTCTGGAGGGTGCCCGGCCCTCACACCCCGGGCCATGGTGCTGGAGGGGTGTCAGGCCCTGACACATTCGGGTCATGACACTGAAGGGGTGCCTGGCCCTCACACCCCAAGCCATGGTGCTGGAGGGGTGCACGGCCCTCACACCCCGGGTCATGTCACTGAAAGGGTGCCCGGCCCTCACACCCCGGGCCATGGTGCTGGAGGGGTGCCAGGACATCACACCCCGATTCATGGCACTGAACGGGTGCCCGGTCCTCACACCCTTGCTCATGTCACTGAAGGGGTGCCCAGCCCTCACACCCCGGGTCATGTCACTAAAGCGGTGCCCGGCCCTCACACCCCGGGTCATGTCACTGAAGTGTTGCCCAGCCCTCACACACCGGATCATGGCACTGATGAGGTGCCCGGCCCTCACACCCCTGGCCATGGCACTGAAGGTTTGCCCGGCCCTCAAACCCCTGGTCATATACCTAAAGTGGTGTCCGGCCCTCAAACCCCGGGTCACTTAACGCCTAAGGGTGCCCGGCCCTCATACCCCAGGTCATGGTGCTGGAGGGTGCCAGCCTTCACACCCCGGGTCATGTCACTGAAAGGGTGCCCGGCCCTCACACCCCTGATTCTTGGCACAGAAATCGAGCCCGGCCCTAACACCACAGGTCATGGTGCTGAAGGGATGCCCAGCCCTAACACCCCGATTCATTTTACTGAAGGGGTGCCCGACCCTCACACCCCAGGTCATGTGAAAGGGTACCCGTCCCTCACACCCCGGTTCGCAGCACTGTAGGGGTGCCCGGCCTCCACACCCCGGGTCTTGGCTTGAAGGGGTGCCCGGCCCTCACCCCGGGTCATGGTGCTGGAGGGGTGTCCGGCCTTCACACCCCGGGTTATGTCACTAAAGGGGTGCACGACCCTCACACCCCGGGTCATGTCACTGAAGGGGTGCACGGCCATGACATCCCGGGTCATGGTGCTGAAGGGGTGCCCGGCCCTCACACCCCGGGTCATGTCACTGAAAGGGTGCCCGGCTCTCACACCCGGGGTTTGTCACTGAAGGGGTGCCCAGCTCTCACACTCCGGGTCATGGCACTGAAGGGGTGCCTGGCCCTCACACCCCGTGGCATGGTGCTGAAGGGGTGCCAGGCCCTTACACCCCGGGTCATGTGAAAGGGTGCCCGAACCTCACACCCCGGTTCATAACACTGTAGGGATGCCCTGCCCCCACACCCCGTTTCATGTCACTGAAGGGGTGCCCGGCCCTAAAACCCCTGTTCATGTCACTTATGGGGTGCCAGGCCCTCACACTCCGGGTCATGGTGCTGGAGGTGTGCCCAGCCCTGACACCCCGGGTCTTGTGAAGGGGTGCCCTACCCTCACACCCTGGTTCAAAGCAATGTATGGGTGCCCGGCACTCACACCCCGTTTCATGGCACTTAAGGGGTGCCCGGCCCACACACCCCGGGAC
This sequence comes from Homarus americanus, assembly GCF_018991925.1. Taxonomy (NCBI): domain Eukaryota; kingdom Metazoa; phylum Arthropoda; class Malacostraca; order Decapoda; family Nephropidae; genus Homarus; species Homarus americanus. Next base: position 10,277 of record NW_024752376.1, read on the forward strand.
TTGGCACTGATGAGGTGCCCGGCCCTCACACCCCTGGCCATGGCACTGTAGCTTTGCCCGGCCCTCACACCCCTGGTCATGGCACTGAAGGGGTGCCTGGCCCTCACACACCGGGTCATGGTGCTGGAGGGGTGCCCGGCCTGACTCCGGGTAATGACACTGAAAGGGGTGCCGGCCCTCACACCCCAGGCCATTGTGCTGGAGGGGTGCCCGGCCCTCCCACCCCAGGTCATGTCACTGAAAGAGGTGCCGGGCCTCACACCCGGGCC
>NW_024752377.1:0-13906 GCF_018991925.1 Homarus americanus
ATGGTGGCAGGGAGGGGTATACCATAGCACAGCACCATGGTGGCAGGGAGGGGTATACCATAACACAGCACCATGGTGGCAGGGAGGGGTATACCATAACACACCACCATAGTGGCAGGGGGCGGGGGTTATACCATAACTCGACAGGGATGACGATAATATGTGGTTAATTACCAACATGTTTAAGATTTATGCGACACCGGCCACCTGTGTGATGTTACCCAGGAGACCCGGCCAGACCCTCTACCTCACTAACTACCAGAACCCAACAAAACTCTCTCAATGTCTCTCTCTCTTTCTGTCCTTTTTTATCTTCACCAAACCGGATCACCTGGACGACAGAGGAGATGTTAGAGACATTACTACACGGGTCACACGGGTAGGCAGTTGTGACCAAGATTGTGCCTCTCTCTTGGTTGAGTATGGCGGCTTTGACCTAACTCTCAGTCCTTCCCTCACACTTAACTAGCAAGTGTTGTTGCTAAAATACCTTAATTTACTTCTGCAGGTAAAGTTTTAACTCACTGCCATTATCAGAACTAGAAAAAAATGTAATACAAACTAAAGAAATATATTGATTCTTTGGGGTGAGAATTGTCTTTTTCATATTATAAGACAATATTATCTGGGATTAGGGGAGATAGTCTATTAAGGGAGATAGTCTATTAGTCTACTAACCCCTTGTGTACGGGGGCTTCTCTCTACTGAATAAAATAGTCTGGCGTTAACCAAATAAAATATTAATAGTGGCGTCACCGTAAAGGAGTTAAATTGTTGAGTCGAAATAAAAAATACCAACAATATTCTAAGTTTTAAAAATAACCCTAATAATATAATAAATTAGGGATTAAACCCGTGTGAAAGTTTAATTAATTTTTGGTGCCTCGCAAGACTACACCTGTATAGCAAATTGGTATATAAGAATTACTGTTTTCGTCGTGATTTGCGGGAAAGTTTGTTGCGGTAATTTAGTTAATCGTTTGCCAATGTTCGTTTCTGAAACTTAGGGAACCAGTTGTCTTATTAAATATTTTACATAAAGTACAATTATTGACGTAGTTTAGTTTGGAGATATATTATGAGTCTCTGTATCTAAAGGAGTAATAGTGTTCCTTATAAAATTGAAGGTGATAGCCGGTGAAAATTTGGTTATTAGTCCAGTGAAGGAACAGTACATACCCTGTATCTTCCCATATTTGTTTTAGCAGACAGTGAGTCACATGTTCAGTGCTTCGCCAGAATGTTTCTTGGTGAAGACTCTGATCTGATTCACTTAGGATGAGAAAGTTGAGACGGGCTAAATGAGCGGTAGTGTGTGGATGGTGTTAAAGAACCATTGTTATACAGTTACAATTTTCACATTTGTTCCCAATTTCCCGCTGAACCAATGACGATGCTTGAGATGTTACCTGAGATGAAAATATATTGTATTTATGTAAAAATTATAACGATATATAAATAAATAAAACTAATAAATTGTGTTGTATGATCAAGATGTGTTGTAATTAACAAAAACATATTTATGAATGACACATCATGAAAGTATTGTAAACATTTTATCTACGTAATAACACTTTTCATAATAAGAGACAGAAATAGTTATACGAGAGAGAAACTTTCCTATTCCCTTCAGCTCTGCTTCATCCCCACGTTCGTAGTGAGTCAGGTGGAACATTGGCTGACACTGTGTTTCTACCTCAGTGACCCAGACAAGCGTGAGGGTACGGGAGGTAATCTTGGTGCTCAGTTCACGTCCTCAGTTATCACACCTGTAGGCGACTGTACTACTTAATGATGGATTATATTGTTTAAATAATGTTGGATATGGAAGCAAGTTAATTGATATTCAGGATTTTCGGCATTATATATACATTTGAGGAAACTATAGGGAATATATGGACAACTCCCAGACTAGACACCTGTGACAGCTCCAACCTAACCTAACCTAACCTAACCTAACCTCCCCCCGCACCCCCTTCACCCCACCCCCCACACACCTCATCTCTACGACGTTTGAGGGAGACTCACACCACCACCTCCAACACGCCTGAGAGAGATTTAAGAGACATAAACTTCTCTGTTTCTGACATCAACTTCTGGTCGTCTGGAGACAATTTAATTCCATCACCTAAAAATTATCCCGAAGGAGCAGGATATTTTCGAAACTAGATTCTAATAAACACTTTCATTTCCTCCTAAAATCTACAAGATCTTAAATCATTAATTCCATCCAGCCATCAAGATCAATTAATATTTATCAGTTGCAGTATGACTCAGAGTCTGTGAATATTAATTTGAGTCGATGTGTGTGTGTGTGTGTGTGTGTGTGTGTGTGTGTGTGTGTGTGTGTGTGTGTGTGTTGATTAGATTTGATATAGAGAGGAGTGTCAAACTGATTTATTTGTATACCTATGAGAGTCTGTGAATATTAAATTATCTAAGTTTCAAGAATACACACAATTTATTTATTTATTAACACATCCGGGATAACCAATGAAGCCTAGGATGCTCCAGAACGACGATATCCTCAAAATATCCCTATATTTTTCTCTCTTAAGTGGTCTAGGATAAACGAAAATTGGATTAATCGAAAATAACTCCAAAGCACCAGACCAGTTCACGTTAACTCCTGAATCCTGACTTACTACACAACACGTATAGGCAAAATACTTGATGAAAACAGAGTGACATTGCCTTACAGCGCCTGGCAACTATGGCGGCTGTGAGCTAATGGTGGCAGTAAACTTTAATGGCTTCAATTACGAGTCTTTGTGTTGTACCGTGACCCTAAGCTTTTCTGTTTTTCATTCTCTCCATTGTGGTGCTCTGTGTTCACTGACCTTCCATGTTGTTGACAGTGATAGTTGTTGTTGAGTGTCCTAACGATAGTTGTTGTTGAGTGTCCTAATGATAGTTGTTGTTGAGTGTCCTAATGATAGTTGTTGTTGAGTGTCCTATTGATAGTTGTTGTTGAGTGTCCTAATGATAGTTGTAGTTAAGTGTCCTAATGATAGTTGTTGTTGAGTGTCCTAATGATAGTTGTTGTTGAGTGTCCTAATGATAGTTGTAGTTAAGTGTCCTAATGATAGTTGTTGTTGAGTGTCCGATTGATAGTTGTTGTTGAGTGTCCTAATGATAGTTGTTGTTGAGTGTCCTAATGATAGTTGTTGTTGAGTGTCCTAAAGATAGTTGTTAGTGACAATCGCTTAAATGATAGTTGTTGTTGAGTGTCCTAATGATAGTTGTTGTTGAGTGTTCTAATGATAGTTGTTGTTGAATGTCCTAATGATAGTTGTTGTTGAGTGTCCAAATGATAGTTGTTGTTGAATGTCCTAATGATAGTTGTTGTTGAGTGTTCTAATGATAGTTGTTGTTGAGTGTCCTAACGATAGTTGTTGTTGAGTGTCCTAATGATAGTTGTTGTTGAGTGTCCTAACGATAGTTGTTGTTGAGTGTCCTAATGATAGTTGTTGTTGAGTGTCCTAATGATAGTTGTTGTTGAGTGTTCTAATGATAGTTGTTGTTGAGTGTCCTAATGATAGTTGTTGTTGAGTGTCCTAATGATAGATGTTGTTGAGTGTCCGATTGATAGTTGTTGTTGAGTGTCCGAATGATAGTTGTTGTTGAGTGTCCTAATGATGGTTGTTGGTTAGTGTCCTATTGATAGTTGTTGTTGGAGTGTCTAATGATAGTTGTTTGGTGAGTGTCTAATGATGGTTGTTGGATGTGTCTAATGATAGCTGTTGTTGAGTGTCCTAATGATAGTTGTTGTTGAATGTCTAATGATAGGTGTTGTTGAGTGTCCCAAGTGATAGTTGTTGTTGAGTGTCCTAATGATAGTTGTTGTTGAGTGTCCCAAGTGATAGTTGTTGTTGAGTATCCTAATCGTAGTTGTTGTTGAGTGTCCCAAGTGATAGTTGTTGTTGAGTGTCTTAAGTGATAGTTGTTGTTGAGTGTCCTAAAGGTAGTTGTTGTTGAGTGTTCTAATGATAGTTGTTGTTGAGTGTCCCAAGTGATAGTTGTTGTTGAGTGTCCTAACGATAGTTGTTGTTGAGTGTCCTAATGATAGTTGTTGTTGAGTGTCCTAAAGATAGTTGTTAGTGACAATCTCCTAAATGATAGCTGTACTAATATTGTTCAAAGGAATAATTTTTGTTCACGGTGTTCACATTAACTGTTGTTTTTCAGGTTATTCACCAAAGTGTATTCTGAACAGTGTGTGTAATGGCGGTTGTTAACAGCGTGTTCAGAGATAATTGTTGTAATTTTTTTATATAACTTTTTGTGAAATGTTCACAGTGCTGGTTGTTGTTCACTGGGAGGGTTATTGTTCACAGTCATGGTGGTTGTTCAGTGGTGGTTGTTGTTCACAGTGGAGGTTATTGTTCACAAGTTCCAACATCACGCTGTGTGGTGTTCACAGCAGGAGGATCACCCAACATCATGCTGTGTGGTGTTCACAGCAGGAACATCACCCAACATCATGCTGTGTGGTGTTCACAGCAGGAGCATCACCCAACATCACGCTGTGTGGTGTTCACAGCAGGAGCATCACCCAACATCACGCTGTGTGGTGTTCTGGCAGGAGCATCGCAACATCTCATGCTGTGTGTTCACAGCAGGAGCATCAACCAACATCACGCTGTGTGGTGTTCTGTGGAATCACCCAACATCATGCTGTGTGTTGTTCTGGCAGGCATACCCAACATCACGCTGTGTGGTGTTCCCCTTGAGCATCACCCAACATCATGCTGTGTGTGTTTCACAGCAGGAGCACCCTGCTATCACGCTGTGTAGTGTTCTGGCAAGGAGCATCACCCAACATCATGCTGTGTGTTGTTCACCTTGGAGCATCATAACATCATATGTAGTGTTACAGCAGGAGCATCATAACATCATGCTGTGTGTTGTTCTGGCAGGAGCATCACCCCAACTTATCACTGCTGTGTGTTGTTCACAGCAGGAGCATCATAACATCACGCTGTGTGGTGTTCACAGCAGGGCATCTTAACATCGCGTAATGGTGTTCACAGCAGGAGCATCACCCAACATCACGCTGTGTGGTGTTCACAGCAGGAGCATCACCCAACATCACGCTGTGTGGTGTTCACAGCAGGAGCATCGCCCAACATCACGCTGTGTGGTGTTCACATCGTGTATCTCCTGTCGTCACATTTCTCCACCTTGGTCATATATTGTTACCAAAGTCAATATGTCTGATTAAAATTTTGAATTAAATTAATACCAATATGTGAAATACGATACATCCCAATGCTAAGCTGTTTAGCCGACGAATTGTATTTTACGCCATCATCAAAATTAAGTGTTGTGTGTGTGTGTGTGTGTGTGTGTGTGTGTGTGTGTGTGTGTGTGTGTGTGTGTAATAATAATAATAATAATTAACGGTTTATTCATAGAGTTGCAGCCGGTGGCTGAAAATATACAGACTTACATTTGATTTAGACACAATGATATAATATTCATTGAATACATTTACAGGGCTGCACAGTACATAAATCAGGAGTTGTTTATTATTTTAACAATAGATGGGATGGTGCTATTCTTATATCTATCGGTGCGGGCTCTTATGGGCTGAATTTTGTTGTAGTGGCTGACTGCGTGAGGTGGTTGGGGGGGTTGCCGGTGGCAGGAGGTGGCGATGACGAGGGTGGTGCATTAGTTCACTGCCAAACCATGCCAGTGCTTGGTGGTGGAGGTCACTGAGGGATGGTATTTCCAGGGTGGAGAGAGCGTTGTTGTAGCCAGAGTATTCTGCGCCGAGCATGATTCTGCAGGCCTTTTTCTGTACCTTCTCTAGCCGACGTTGTTGGGTGGAGTTGAGAGAAGACGACCAGGTTGGTGACGCATACGTTAGTTTGGGGAGAATAAAGGCGTTGTAGATAGTCCTCAGCTCTGGCGTCGGTGTCCCAAGAGACCTAAGTCGTCGTAGCATGTAGAGACGGTACAAGGCTGTCTTGACTGTGTTATTTACATGAGCCTTCCAGTCCAGTTTGCTGTCTATAGTTACCCCCAGTATTTTGGCAGACTGCACTAACTGGAGTGGATGGGCACCCACTGTGACTGCTGGAGTTTGCACTGGAGTGGTGGCGGTATTGATGTGCATGACTAAGGTTTTGGTGTGGTTGATGGTGACCTTGTTCTCTGTAGTCCATGCCTGTAAGCCTGTCCAGGGTGCCTTGTAGCAATGAGTAGTCTGGTGCGGTGTTGTTCACTGTAACCCCCACAGTGCAGTCATCCACGTACTTCCACCTCGATTATGCGGTTCAGTTCTGGTGCCCCTATTATAGAATGGATATAAATTCACTAGAGTCGGTGCAACGAAGAATGACAAAAATGATTCTGGGACTTAGAAACCTTCCATATTAGGATAGGTTAAAGAAACTTAACTTGCATTCCCTAGAAAGACGAAGAGTGCGGGGAGATATGATAGAAGTATTTAAGTTGGTGAAAGGAATCAATAAAGGGGATATAGATAAAGTTCTTATAATATCCGAGCAGGATAGGACTCGGAGCAACAGTTCAGACTCTGAAGGTTTGAAAAGGAGGCTAGATATAGATTCATGGATGATAGAGAGTGGTATTAGCTCGACAGGAGCTATAATGCACAGGCCAACCGGCCTATTGCGAACTTCTTGACCACCTTATGTTCTTATGTTCTTATGTTTTTACCTGAGGAGTGTCCAATAGAGCGTCGTTGATCAGGATGAGGTAGCACATTGGTCCCATCTTGGTCCCCTGGGGAACACCGCAGGTGAGGTGTTGGAATGTGGAGACCGAACCCAGGTACCTCACTGCCTGACGACGCTCACTCAGGAAATCAGTGACCCATGAGACCAGGTTGGTGGGCAGCCCTAGTGCAATGGCCTTGCTGATAACAGTGCAGTGATCAACAAGGTCAAAGGCCTTCCTGAAGTCAACAAGGGCAACGGCCAGTGATGTCTTACGTTTCTGCAGGTTTTTGTGCAGAAAATCCAGAAAGCTCACTGAGCAGTGTGATGTAGAGGTGGTCCTCATATTGCCAAATTGCTGTGGATCAATTGACTGATAGATTCTAGCAAATGCCCACTCAAAAACAAAGTCTTCACAGAGTAGACTGGGTATGGGGGTAATGGCAACTGGCCTGAGGTCGTTAGGGAACTGTGGGGTGGTGACCTTGGGGATGGGGGTGACAAATGAGGTTTTCCATTCATTAGGGCATTTGCTTTGTCTGAGGGATGCATTAATAATAGAACAGAGGGGGGGGGGTGGCAAGTTCGACTGCAAAATCCTTGTATATTTTGATTGGGAGGTCAATTGGGGTCGTGGAGCGTTTGGATTTAAATTTCAGGAGTTTGTTGGCGATTTCAAATGGTTGAACACTTGGAGGGGGGGAGGGGGAAGGTAAGTAAGCCGTGAGGAGAGTGAGGTCAAGACTTGTAAGGTATGACATATGGTGGCATAGTGGTTAATAATTATCTCAGCTGCCTCCTCACTAGGTAAATGTGAGATGAAAGGAAGTGTGGGAGACTGACGGTTGAGACCACAGAGATCTTTTACCTTGGCGTACCACTGACCGATGCCGACTTCCTTGAGGCCGTGCACTTTCCTGGGATAATAAGTTTTCTTGGCCGACTTGATTTCCCTGATGACTTGGCTAAGTAGACTTTTGTACAGGCGGTTGTTGGTGTAGTATGCCTTGTTGCATTGCTCAAAAAGTCTTTTTATGCGGGGCGTAATCCACGGGACATCATCGGGGTGGATCCTCAGTGTCTTGGCTGAAAAGAAGTGGTGGTAGGCTTTGGTGATAGTGTCCAGGTAATTATCCCACTTGTTCTGCACATCGTCTAACGTAATCACTTCAGTCCAGGGACACCGGGTTATCCATTGTCCGAAACGCCGCAAAGCAGAGTCAGGGGTGGGTCGGTAAGTCCTGGTGGCAACTGGCGATCGTGAGAAGGAGGGAGTAGGTGACCACAGTAGAGACATGTGGGGGCTGCGTCCCATGGGAGGCAGCGGTTGGGAGGGGGGGGAAGGTAGTGGTTACCGACATCAGTCATGATGAGGTGGCAGCCCCATGTGTGGGAAAGTTAACTATTTGTATAAGGTGGTGTTGTTGGGTGATGTCACTGATGTCTAACTCATTGAAGTCATCGCATATCATCAAAATGAAGTGTTGTGTGTGTGTGTGTGTGTGTGTGTGTGTAATATGTGTAGTGGGAATTTATTGAAAGAAACTTGGCAGCCAGAGGCTGAAAATATACAGTTACATATTTGGGGAATGGGTTTCGAATTACAAATAATATACAAGTAACATAAGTGACACAAATAAGACATATAATAACTAGATGGGAAGAAAGCTCCATACAGGGCATTTTCAACATAGTGACAGTGTAAGGGTAGTGTTTACCAGGGGGTGGGCTTTGCCAGTTTTATTACAAAAGTTATTGATAATTTTTACAATGGTTGGGACTGGGCTGTTCTTATGGCGATCAGTTCATTGCACGTATGGGCTGGATGCGGTTGTGGTGTCAATAGCAATTCTCGGACTAGGGATCTCAGGTGGTAGTGGAACTGGTGTTTGAGGATGGTGTAAACTGCCTGGAATTTGCAGATGAGGTCGTGGTGATGGTCAGTGAGAGCCGAGAGGGTCAGTGTGTTCAGCGCTTCTTGATATGTGGAGTTGGAAGGGGAGAGAATAATCTTGCATGCCCTCTTTTGCACTTTTCTAGGTGTTTATGTTGTGTGGCATTTAGGGAGGAAGACCAGGTAGGGGAGGCATAGGTGAGCTTGGGAAGTATGAATGCTGAGTAACACTGAGGAGCTCGGGTGCAGGAACTCCAGGGACTTGAGTCAGCCGGAGGAGGTGGAACCCGGAAACTGGAGAGTTGACAACTTCACTGACGTGTGGTTTCAATTTAGTTTATTTGTCTATGGTGACGCCGAGGAGCTTCGTGGAATCTACAACCTGGAGTGTGTTCGGACCTAGAGTAATGGAAAGAGGTGGGACAATGTCGGAGGAGAGGTTGATGTGCATAACCATGGTCTTGGTATGGTTGATGGTGACATGGTTGTTGGTGGCCCAGTTTTGGAGACTGTTCAATAAATCCTGAAGGGCGGTATAGTTGGGAGCAGAATTGTTGACGCTGATCCCAATGGTGGAGTCGTCGACATATTTCCAGCGAGGAGGGGTTTCTCTTAGGGCATCATTGATGAGCATAAGGAAGCAGAGTGGTCCCATCTTGGTGCCTTGGGGGACGCCACAGGTGAGTGACTGAAAGGTGGAGACAGCCCCTCGGAAGCGTACAGCTTGGCGTCGGTCACTGAGGAAGTCTGTAAGCCATGGTATAAGACTTCTCCGAAGCCCGAGGTCAATAGCTTTGTTGATGATTATATTGTGGTCGACTAGATCGAACGCTTTACTGAAATCAATGAAGGCGACAGCTACAGACGTTTTTCGTTTCTCGAGATGGCGGTATATGTAATCGAGAAAGCTGACAAGACAGTGAGTGGTGGAGGAAGTTTTTATGTTGCCAAATTGCTGAGGGTCTGCGACTCCTGCAATATCAGCATAAGCCCAGTCGAACACAAAACTTTCACAGATTAGGCTGGGTATTGGGGTGATTGCAATAGGTCGTAGCTGATTTAAGGATTGTGGGCTGGTTGACTTGGGCACTGGTGATACATAAGAGGTCTTCCAGTCAGCTGGGCATCTGGCTTGACTGAGAGAAGCATTGATGATGGAGCATAGGGGTTTAGCAAGCTCCGGGGAGAACTCCTTGAAGAGTTTCATTGGTAAGTCAATGGGGGTGGTAGAGCGTTTTAATTTTAGTTTGTCCAGGCGTTTTGCTACTTCAAATTCTTCTACTAAGTCAGTGGGAAGGGGAGCTGGTAGGTAAGCAGGGAGAGTGTTTGTGTCAAGCCGGGGGAGCGTCTGGCATATAGTAGCGAAATGGTTATTTGTTTGCTCAGCTGTGTCAACATTAGTGAGATGGCTAAGGAAGGGGAGGGGGTGTGTCTTATTGTTTAGTCCACAGAGTTCTTTAAGCTTACCATACCATTGACTGATGTTGGTCTGCTTCAGGTGTTGTAATTTGGTTGGGTAGTGGGACTTCTTTGCAGTGCGTATTTCGCGGATGACTCGGTTGCGAAGGGACCTGTAGCGGATGTGGTCTTTGAGATGAAAGGCTCTGTCTCTCTGTTGCATAAGTTTTTTAATCCGAGGTGTGATCCAGGGCAAGTCAGCTGGGTGAGATCTGACGGACTTCTCGGGGAAGAAGTGGTGGTGAGCTTCCGTGGTGGTGTTGGTATAATTTATCCATTTGGTTTCCACGTCATCCACGCTAAGTACTTCAGTCCAGGGATGGTGAACTATCCACTGCCCGAAGAGGCGCACTGCAGAGTCAGTAATCGGCCTGTAGGTCTTGATGTAGGGTCTCTGTACTTGAGTGGGAGTGGCAGCTGGGGACCAGAGCACTGATAAGTGTGTGCTTCACCCGATAGGAGGCATTGGTTGAGGTGGTTGGTACTGGTCCGCTAAGTCAGTTAAGATAAGGTCAAGGGTATTTTGACCGTGTGTGGGGAAGGTCACAACTTGTGATAGTGATAGCTGGTCCTGGATATCAGTGGTGTCAATTTCATTAAAATCCCCACATAATACTAACTTGGCACATGGTTACCTAACTTTGAGGTGGTCTGAGGTGGTAATGAGATGATTGATAAGAGTGTCTCTGGTGGGTGAGCGAGGCGGATGGTATGCCACACAGATTATGATGGAAGCAGTGTTGCGCGGGTGGGCCCGTGGCATAACACGTACCCATAATGCTTCCACATCTGCTGGGACTTGAACATCCAGGCGTGACGGGCGAAGGTCATCTTGACAGAAGAGGGCAACGCCCCCTCCGCGTCTATGTGAACGAAGGTGATGAAAGAGTTGATATCCCTCAACATGACACGTTTCAGGCACAATTTGCCAAGCCTCACATATGGCAACGATGCTCGCGGCGGCTAACCTGACTGTAGTTGCTAGCTCGTCGAACTTGTTAGCTAGGGAAGTGACGTTGGATAGCAGTAGAGACGGGAGATCATACCATATCCGTGGAACTTCAGTGTGGTGGTATGGTCTGTCAGGGGTGGGTTTCTCCGGTTTCCTAGTGGAGGTTACAGTTCTAATGGGCTTATGTGTATGACGGCCTTGTCTACGGCTACGCGCGTGGAATATGTTCAGTGACTTGAGTCGCGCGATAACACTGCCATCAGGATAACCGTTCCCACGCTTTAGATGGTACAGAGTGCGTCGGGAGTAAGTGATTGGTGGCCATCTGTTGATATCTGTTGTGGGCGGACGAAAGTGTTTGTCACTGACGGCACTTTGAGGGCCACTGACACTGGTAGACATCTGTTAATATTTGTCAGTCGTAAAGACCGTGGGTGTTTGTCCCTGGTGCTTGGGGTCGCCGACACAGTTTCCACGATATATGTAAACACCGCGGTGGTCCTTGTCACTGGCACTTTAAAGGTGACCGATAAAGTGCCCACTGTCTGACTTTTCCTTGGGGTGCACTATCGAGCACTGTATGATAATCACTTATTGCACTGATGACTTGAATGCTTTGCTGAGAAAGTTCCTTAAGTGCACTATAGGAACACTGGTCCGTAATCAATCGTTCACTAATCACTAGAATGTTTTGCTGAATAGATCCCGGTATAGTAAGGCTGGTAGGGCGTTGGGGTATAGCAGGGGGAGTGGCAGGGCCAAACAGACTCGGCCTGGCTGCTAAAACCGGGAACGCCTTCGGGGCACGTCTTGTCTCACTGACGGTTGACAAGTGTGTGTGTGTGTGTGTGTGTGTAATAATAATAATAATAATAATTAACGGTTTATTGAAAGAGCTTGGCAGCCAGAAGGCTGAAAATATACAGTTACATATTTGGGGAATGGGTTACGAATTACAAATAATATACAAGTAACATAAGTGACACAAATAAGACATATAATAACTAGATGGGGAAAGGCTCCAAACTACAGTTCATTTCAACATAGTGACAGTGTAAGGAGCAGTGTTTACTGGGGTGAGTACACTGATTTATTACAAGTTATTGATAATTTTTACAATGGTTGGGACTGGGCTGTTCTTATAGCGATCAGTTCGTGCACGTATGGGCTGGATGCGGTTGTGGTGTCGAACAGCAATTCTCGGACAAAGGATCTCAGGTGGTAGTAGGGCGGTGTCGGGGATGGTGTAAGAAGCTTCTTACCAAATTTGCAGATGAGGTCGTGGTGATGGTCAGTGAGAGTCGAAAGGGTCAGTGTGTTGAGCCTTCTTGATGTGGAGTAGGAAGGAGAATAATCTTGCAGCTCTTTTTGCACTTTTCTGGGGTGTTTACGTTGTGTGGCATTTAGGGAGGAAGACCAGGTGGGGAGGCATAGGTGAGCTTGGGAAGTATGAATGTTGTGTAAACACTGAGGAGCTCGTGTGCAGGAACTCCGAGGGACTTGAGTCGGCGGAGGAGGTGGAGACGGAAACTGGAGGATTTGACAACTTCACTGACGTGTGGTTTCCAATTTAGTTTGTTGTCTATGGTAACGCCGAGGAGCTTCGTGGAATCTACAACCTGGAGTGTGTTCGGACCTAGAGTAATGGAAGGAGGTGGGACAATGTCGGAGGAGAGGTTGATGTGCATAACCATGGTCTTGGTATGGTTGATGGTGACATGGTTGTTGGTGGCCCAGTTTTGGAGACTGTTCAATAAATCCTGAAGGGCGGTATAGTTGGGAGCAGAATTGTTGACGCTGATCCCAATGGTGGAGTCGTCGACATATTTCCAGCGAACAGGGGTTTCTCTTAGGGCATCATTGATGAGCATAAGGAAGCAGAGTGGTCCCATCTTGGTGCCTTGGGGGACGCCACAGGTGAGTGACTAAAAGGTGGAGACAGCCCTCAGGCGTGCAAAAGCAGCGTCGATCACTGAGAAGTCTGTAAGCCATGGTATAAGACTTCTCCGAAGCCAGATCAATAGCTGTTGATGATTATATATTGTGACCGACGACTAGGTCGAACGCTTTGAGTATGAAATCAATGAAGGCGAACAGCTACAGACGTTTTTTCGTTTCTCGAGATGGCGGTATATGTAATCGAGAAAGCTGACAAGACAGTGAGTGGTGGAGGAAGTTTTCATGTTGCCAAATTGCTGAGGGTCTACGACTCCTGCAATATCAGCATAAGCCAGTCGAACACAAAACTTTCACAGATTAGGCTGGGTATTGGGGTGATTGCAATAGGCCGTAGCTGATTTAAGGATTGTGGGCTGGTTGACTTGGGCACTGGTGACACATAAGAGGTCTTCCAGTCAGCTGGGCATCTGGCTTGACTGAGAGAAGCATTGATGATGGAGCAGAGGGGTTTAGCAAGCTCCGGGGAGAACTCCTTGAAGAGTTTCATTGGTAAGTCAATGGGGGTGGTAGAGCGTTTTAATTTTAGTTTGTCCAGGCGTTTTGCTACGTCAAATTCTTCTACTAAGTCAGTGGGAAGGGGGGCTGGTAGGTAAACAGGGAGAGTGGTTGTGTCAAGCCGTGGGAGCGTCTGGCATATAGTAGCGAAATGGTTATTTGTTTGCTCAGCTGCGTCAACATTAGTGAGATGGCTAAGGAAGGGGAGGGGGTGTGTCTTATTGTTTAGTCCACAGAGTTCTTTAAGCTTACCATACCATTGACTGATGTTGGTCTGCTTCAGGTGTTGTAATTTGGTTGGGTAGTGGGACTTCTTTGCAGTGCGTATTTCGCGGATGACTCGGCTGCGAAGTGACCTGTAGCGGGTGTGGTCATTGAGATGAAAGGCTCTGTCTCTCTGTTGCATAAGTCTTTTGATCCGAGGTGTGATCCAGGGCAAGTCAGCTGGGTGAGATCTGA
>NW_024752378.1:0-44683 GCF_018991925.1 Homarus americanus
CTGACACACCCAAGTACTCGATACTACCAGGTGCACAACTGACCTCCCAGGAACACTGCTGTTACCTTACAGGCACACCCTGACACTCCCAGGTTTTCTCTGACACTCCCAGGCCACACCACCCAACCTCCTGAGTACACCTCCTTGAACACTCCCAGGTACACCTCAGACTTACTCACATGGTGCAACACTTCAAATTTTTTACCTCCGGCTTGCTTGGTACACCTCTCCTGACACTCCCAGGTACACCAGCCAACACTCCCAGGTACCACCAGCACTTTCCCAGGTACACCACCCAGCACTCCAGGTACACCTCTGACACTCCCTAGGTACTCTCTGATGCTCCCAGGTTGCACCTGGCACTCCAGGTAAACCTCACGACACTTTCCCAGGTGCTTGCTCCTCTGATGCTCCCAGGTGCACACCTGACACTCCCAGGTGCACCTCTGACTCTCCAGGTGCACCTCCTGACACTCCAAATTGCACCTCAGACACTCCCAGGTACACTGAACACTCCAGGTACACCTCTGACACTCCAGGTACACCTCAGACACTCCAGGTGCCCACCTCTGTTTCTCCCAGGTACCTCTGAAGCAATCCCAGGCCACACCTCCCGACACTCCCAGGTACACCTCAGACACTCCCAGGTACACCTCTGACTGCCAGGTACATCTCTGACTTACCAGGTACACCTCTGACTTACTCCCAGATACACCGCCGATACTCTGGGTACACCCTGACACTCCCCAGGTACACCCCTAACAATCCCAGGTACTTCCCTGACACTCCCAGGTACCCTCTGACACTCCCAGGCCACACCTCTGAAACACACCCAGGTGCCTCCGATGCTCCCCAGGTGCACCTCTGACTTGCTCCCAGGTACACCATGCACCAGGTAACTTGACACTCCAAGTGCACCACTGACACTCGGGGTTACCAACTCGAACACTCCCAGGGACATTCACTTTCTCCCAGGCACACCTCCACGACACTTCCATGTACACCTCTGACACTCCCAGGTACACCAGCTGACACTCCCAGGTACCACTGACACTCCTAGTTATGCCTCCTGACACTCCCCAGGTACACCTCTGACACTCCCAGGTACTCCTCCTGATGCTCCAGTTGCTCACTCTGACAATCCCAAGGTACCTCTGACACTCCCAGGTACACCTCTGACACTCCCAGGTTCTCACTGACACTCCTAGGTACCACCTTTCAGGGCCTCCAGGTAAACCTCTGACTGCTCCCAGGTACACCTCAGACACTCCCAGGTACACCTCCTGAGACTCCCCAGGTGCCCACCCTGACGTTCCCAGTTACACCCTGACACTCCCCGGGTACACCTCCGACACTCCAGGTACGCACCTCAGGCTCACTCCCGGGTGCACCTCTGACACTCCCAGGTACACCTCTGACACTCCCTAGTACACTGACACTCCAGGCACACCACTGACACTCAAGGTACACCTCCTGGCACTCCCAGGTACCTCTGACTCCCAGGTACACCTCTGGCTTACTCCCAGGTACACCTCTGACACTCTCCCTGGTACCCCACGGCTGCTCCCAGGTGCACCACCCAACACTCCCAGGAACACCTCTGGCACTCCCCAGGTACCTGTTGACACTCCCAGGCACACCTCCGATGCTCAATGTGCACCTCTGTCCTCCCAGGTACACACCTCACACACGCCCAGGTACACCTCTGACACTCAGGTACACCTCTGACACTCCCAGGTACACCTCTGACACTCCCAGGTACACCTCGACACTCCTGAGGTACACCTCAGACACTCCCAGATGCACTCCTGACACTGCCATGTACATCTCTGACCTGCCAGGTACGCCTCCCAGGCACACTCCCAGATACACCGCCGATACTCACAGGTACACCCCTGACCTCCCAGGCCACACCCTGACATTTGGGTACACCTTGACACTCCCAGGTGCACCTCTGACACTCCCAGGTACACCCGTGACACTCCCAGGTACCTCCCGACACTCCCAGGTACACCTCCTTGCTCTCAGCAGGTACACCTCAGTCACTCCCAGGTACATTCCCGACACTTCAGGTACACCTCAGACACTTGCAGGTTACACCCCTGACACTCCCAGGTACACCTCCTGACACTCCAAAGGTACACCTCTGACACTCCCCAGGTACCCTGAGCACTGCCGGATGCCTCTGACACTTAGCCGGGAACACCTCCTGTACACCCGGGTGCACCTCTGACACGCAGGTACGCCTCCCGGGCTTGCCCAGGTACACCTCTGACACTCCCAGGTACCTCTGACACTCCCAGGTACCCCGACACTCCAGGTACAACTCGGCTTTGGGTACACTCAGGCAGTCCCAGGTACACCTCTGACTTGACCAGGTACATCTCTGCTTGCTGCCAGTACCTCCTGACACTCCCGAATACACCGCCGTCTTTCTGGGTACACCCCTGACACTCCCGGGTACATCCTGACAATCCCAGTGCACCCTGACACTCCCAGGTACACCCTGCGAGCACTCCCAGGTGCACCTTTGACGCTCCCCGGTTACACCTCCGACACTCCCAGGTGCACCCTGACTCCCAGGCCACACCTCCGACACTTCCAGGTACACCTCCTGACACTTCCAGGTAAACCAATGAGCACTCCCAGGTACCTGCTGACACTCCCAGGTACACCACTGACACTCCCAGGTACACCTCCTGACACTCCCAGGTACTCCTCTGATGCTCCCAGGTACCACTGACACTCCCAGGTACCTCCTGACACTCCCAGGTACTCTCTGGTGCTCCCAGGTACACCTCTGACTTACTCCCAGGTACACCTCTGACTCTCCCAGGTACACCTCTGACACTCCCAGGTACACCTCAGACACTCCCAGGTACACCTCAACACTCTGGTACACCCTCTGACACTCCAAGGTACACCTCCAGACACTCCCATGTGCACCTCTGACCTCCCAGAATTTTTACCTCTGACACTCCCAGGTACACCTCGAACTTGCTCCCAGGTACACCTCAGACACTCCCAGGTACCTCCTGACACTCCCAGGTGCCACCTCCAGACCTCAGGTACACCTCAGGCACTCCCAGGTACACCTCCTGGCACTCCCAGGTACACCTCAAGACACTCCCAGGTACACCTCTGACCTCCCAGATGTCACACCGCCGATACTCACAGGTACACCCTGACGCTCCCAGGTACACCCCTGACAATCCCAGGTACTTCCCTGACACTCCCAGTTACACCTCTGACAGTCCCAGGTACACCTCCTGACACACCCAGGTACACCTCCGATGCTCCCAGGTACACCTCTGAAGCACTCAGGTACACCGCTTGACACTCCCGGGTAACCCCTGACACTCCCCAGGTACACCATGACCTCCCAGGTGCCTACCTCAGACACTCCCAGGAACACCACTGACACTCCTAGGTACACCTCTGACACTTCCAGGTACACCTCTGACACTCAGGTACTCTCTGATGCTCCCAGGTACTCCCCTGACAATCCCAGGTACACCTCTGACGCCTCCCAGGTACACCTCTGACACTCCCAGGTACACCACCCCAACCTCCCTAGGTACACCTCAGACACTCCCAGGTACCTCCTGACACTCCCAGGTACACCTCCAGGCACCAGGTGCACCTCTGACACTCCAGGTACACCTCTGACACTCCTGGTACACACCTGACACTCCCAGGTGCACCACCCTGACACTCCAGGTACACCTCTGGCACTCAGGTGCACCTCTGACACTCCCAGGTGCACTCCCTGACACTCCTGGTGCACACCTGACACTCCCAGGTGCACCACCCCTGACACTCCAGGAACACCTCCAGGCACTCCCAGGTACACCTCTGACACTCCCCAGTACACCTCCGATACTCAGGTGCCTCTGACACTCCCAGGCCTCACGCCTGGTACCTCTGACACTCCCAGGTACACCTCTGACACTCCCAGGTACACCCTTGACACTCCCAGGTACACCAGCCACACTCCCAGGTACACCACTGACACTCCCAGGTACACCTCTGACACTCCCAGGTGCTCCTCTGACTCCTGGTTCACCTCTGACACTCCCAGGTCTCTGACACTCCCCAGGTACCAATGACACTCCCAGGTACACCACCCAGGCACTCCCAGGTCACACCTTGACACTCCCAGGTACACCTCCGACACTCCCAGGTACACCTCAGACACTCCCAGGTACACCTCTGACCTCCGTGCACCTCTGACACTCCCAGGTACACCCTGACACTCCCAGGTACACCTCCGACACTCCCAGGTACACCTCAGACACTCCCAGGTACACCTCTGACACTGCCAGGTATCTCTGACACTGCCAGGTACTCCTCTGACACTCCCAGATACACCGCTGATACTCACAGGTACACCCTGACAATCCCAGGAACACCTCTGACACTCCCTAGGTACCGACAGTCCCAGTTACACCTCCGACACACCCAGTTACACCCCTGACACTACCAGGCACCTCTGACACTCCCAGGTGCACCTCTGACCTCCCAGGTACACCTCCTGACTCCCAGGCACTCCTCTGATGCTCCCAGGTACTCCTCTGACAATCCCAGGTACACCTCTGACACTCCCAGGTACTCTGACACTCCAGGTACCACTGATACTCCCAGGTACACCTCAGAACCTCCCAGGTACACAGCTCCTGACACTCCCAGGTACACCTCAGACACTACCAGGTGCACCTCTGACACTCCCAGGTACAACTTGCACTCCCTAGTACACACCTGACCTCCCAGGTACACCACTGACACTCAGGTGCCTCTGGCACTCCCAGGTACACCCTCTGAGACTCCCAGGTACACCTCTGACACTCCCAGGCACACCTGCTGACACTCCCCTGGTACACACCTGACCTCCCAGGTACACCACTGACACTCCCAGGAACACCTCTGGCACTCCGAAGCACCTCCTGACACTCCCAGGTACACCTCCAGTCTCCCAGGTACACCTCTGACACTCCTGGGTACACCTGCACAGGCACCTCCGATACTCCCAGGTGCACCTCTGACACTCACAGGTACACCTCACATACAAGGTACACCTCCTGACACTCAGGTACACCTCTGACACTCCCAGGTACACCTTGACCTCCCAGGTACACCTCCGACACTCCCAGGTACACCTCCACACACTCCCAGATACACCTCTGACACTGAACACATCTCTGACACTGCCAGGTACCTCTGACACTCCCAGATACACCGCCGTACTCACAGGTACCCCCTGACTCCCAGGTACACCCCTGACATTCCCAGGTACACCCCTGACACTCCCAGGTGCACCTCTGACACTCCCAGGCCTCTGACACTCTCCAGTTACACCTCCGACTTCTCAGACACCCCCTGACACTCCCAGGTACACCTCTGACACTCCCATGTACCTCTGACACTCCCCATGTGCACCTCTGGCAGGTACACCTCTGACACTCCCAGGTACATCTCTGACACACCCAGGTACACCTCCTGACACTCTCAGGTACTGACAACTCCCATGTACACCCGGCCTCCCAGGTACACCTCTGACACTCCCAGGCACCTCAGACACTCCCGTGCATTTCTGACACTTCCAGTACACCTCCCACTTCCAGGTACACCTCTGACACTCCCAGGCACACCCAGACACTCTCCCAGGCACACCACTGACACTCCCAGGTACCTCCTGACACTCCCAGGTACACCCTCTGACACTCCCAGGTACCTCAGACCTCCCAGGTGCATTCTGACACTTCCAGTACCTCAACACTCCAGGCACCTCAGACACTCCCAGGCACACCTCTGACACTCCCAAGCACACCTCCAGACACTCCCAGGCACACCTATGACACTTCCGTGCACCCTAACACTCCCAGGTACACCCCGACACTCCCAGGTACACCTCCATCCTCCCAGGTACACCTCAGACACTCCCAGGTGCACCTCTGACATCAGGTACACCTCTGACACACCAGGTACAACTCGATACTGCCAGGTACCCTTGACACTCCCAGGTACACCCTGACCGCCAGTTACACCCTGACACTCCCAGGTGCACCTCTGACACTCCCAGGTACACCTCTGACACTCCCAGGTACCTCAGACACTCCCAGGAACATTTCTGACACTTCCAGGTACACCTCCGACACTTCAGGTACACCTCTGATACTGGCAGGCACACCTATAACACCCCAGGCACACCGCTGACACACCCAAGCACACCTCCGATACACTACCAGGCACACCTTGACACCCCAGGCACACTGCTGACACCCAGGCACACCCCTGACACTCCAGGCACACCCCTGACACCCCAGGTCACACACTGACACCCCAGGCACACCCCAGACACCCCAGGCATGACCCCAGGAACATTCTGACACTCCAGGTACACCTGACACTTCCAGGTACACCTCTGACACCCCAGGCACACCAATGACACCCCAGGTACACCACTGACACTCCCAGGCACACACTGACACCCCAGGCACACCCCTGACACCCCAGGTACTCCTCTGATGCTCCCAGGCACACCACCACTGACACTCCCAGGCAAACCTCTGACACTCCCAGGTACTCCCTGGATGCCCCAGGCACACCTCTGACACCCCAGGCACACCTCTGACTCCTCCCAGGCACACCTCTGACACCCCAGGCACACCTCAGACACCCCAGGCACCTCAGACACTCCCAGGCACACCTCTGACACTCCCCAGGTACACCTCAGACACTCCCAGGCACACCTCTGACACCCCAGGTACACCTCTGACAATCCCAGGCACACCTCCGACACCCAGGCACACCCCAGACACTCCCAGGCACACCTCTGACACTGCCGGGCACATCTCTGACACTGCCAGGCACACCTCTGACACTCCCCAGATACACCGCCGACACCTCACAGGCACACCCCTGACACCCCAGGTACACCCCCATCCCACTTCCCTGACACTCCCAGGCACACCTCTGACACTCCCAGGTACACCTCTGACACACCCAGGCACACCTCCGATACTTCCCAGGTACACCTCTGACACTCCCAGGTACACCGCTGACACACCCCAGGTAACCCCTGACACTCCCAGGCACACCACTGACACTCCCCAGGTACAACCCAGACACCCCAGGCACATTTCTGACTCTCCCAGGCACACCTCCGACACTTCCATGTACACCCTGACACTCCCAGGCACACCAATGACACTCCCAGGTACACCACGACACTCCTAGTTATACCTCTGACACTCCCAGGTACACCTCTGACACTCCCAGGCACTCCTCTGATGCCCCAGTTACTCCTCTGACAATCCCAGGTACACCTCTGACACTCCCAGGTACACCTCTGACACTCCCAGGCTCACCACTGACACCCTAGGCACACCCCAGACACCCCAGGCACACCCATGACACTCCAAGCACACCCCTCAATACCCCAGGCACACCCCTGACACCCCAGGCACACCTCCGACACCCCAGGCACACCTCAGACACTCCCCAGGTACCCCCACACCCCAGGCACACCTCTGACACACCCAGGCACAACCTGATACTCCCAGGCACACTTTGACACTCCCAGGCACATACACTCTGACACTCCCAGGCACACCAATGACACTCCCAGGTACACCACTGACACTCCTAGTACTACCTCTGACACTCCCAGGCACACCTCTGACACTCCCAGGCACTCCTCTGATGCTCCCCAGTTACCCTCTGACAACCCAGGCACACCTCTGACACACTCCCAGGCACACCTCTGACACTCCCAGGTACACCACTGACACCCCAGGCACACCTCAGACACCCCAGGCACACCTCTGACACCCCCAGGCACACCCCAGACACCGGCACACCTGACACCCCAGGCACACCCCTGACATCCCAGGCACACCCTGACACCCAGGCACACCTCCGACACTCCCAGGTACACCTCAGACACCCCAGGTGCACCTCTGACACTCCCCAGGCACACCTCTGACACCTAGACACACACCTGACACCCCAGGCACACCCACTGACACTCCACGGCACACCTCTGGCACTCCCCAGGCCACCCCTCTGACACTCCCAGGCACACCTCTGACACTGGTACACCTCTGACACTCCCTGGCACACACCTGACACTCCCAGGTACACCACTGACACCCCAGGAACACCTCTGACACTCCCAGGCACACCTTGACACTCCCAGGCACACCTCCGACACTCCAAGTGCACCTCTGACACTCCCAGGTACACCTCACACACGCCCAGGCACACCTCTGACACTCCCAGGCACACCCTCTGACACTCCCCAGGCACACCTCTGACACCCCAGGCACACCTCCGACACCCTGGTACACCCCAGACACTCCCAGGTACACCTCCTGACACTGCCAGGCACATCTCTGACACTCCCAGGCACCTCTGACACTCCAGATACACCGCCGACACCACAGGCACACCCCTGACACTCCCCAGGCACACCCCTGACATCCCCAGGCACACCCTGACACCCCAGGCACACCTCAGACACTTGCAGGTTACACCCTGACACTCCCAGGCACACCTCTGACACTCCAAGGTACACCCCTGACACCCCAGGCACACCTCAGACACTCCAGGCACACCCTGACACTCCCAGGCACACCCCTGACACTGCCAGGCACACCTCTGACACTGGCAGGAACACCTCTGACACTCCCAGGCACACCTCTGACACACCCAGGCACACCCTGCACACCCCAGGCACACCCCTGACACTCCCAGGCACACCTCCGACACTCCCCAGGCCCCTGACACTCCCAGGCACAACTCCGACACCCCCAGGCACACCTCAGACAGTCCCAGGCACACCTCTGACACGGCCAGGCACATCTCTGACACTGCCAGGTACACCTCTGACACTCCACAGTCACACCGCCGATACTCACAGGCACACCCCTGACACTCCCAGGCACATCCCTGACAATCCCAGGCACCCCCTGACACTCCCAGGCACACCCTGACACTCCCAGGCACACCTTTGACGCTCCCAGTTACACCTCCGACACTCCCAGGCACACCCCTGACACCCCGGCACACCTGACACTCCAGGTGCCACCCTGACACTTCCAGGTAAACCAATGACACTCCCAGGCACACCACTGACACCCCAGGCACACCACTGACACTCCCCAGGCACACCTCTGACACTCCCAGGCACTCTCTGATGCCCCAGGCACACCACTGACACTCCCAGGCACACCTCTGACACTCCCAGGCACCTCTGATGCCCCAGGCACACCTCTGACACTCCCAGGCACACCTCTGACTCTCCCAGGCACACCTCTGACACCAGGCACACCTCAGACACCCCAGGCACACCCTAGACACCCCAGGCACACCCCTGACACCCAAGGCACACCCCAGACACCCCATGCACACCTGACACCCCAGGCACACTTGACACCCCAGGCACACCAGACACCCCAGGCACACCAGACACCCCAGGCACACCTCTGACACCCCAGGCACACCTCAGACACCCCAGGCACACCAGACACCCCAGGCACACCTCTGACACTCCCCAGGCACCCCAGACACCCCAGGTCACCCTCTGACACTCCCAGATACACCGCCGATACCATGGCAACCCCCTGACACTCCCAGGTACACCCCGACAATCCCAGGTACTTCCCTGACACCCCAGGCACACCCCTGACAGTCCCAGGCACCTCCACACACCCAGGCACACCTCCTGATACCCCAGGCCACCTCTGACACTCCCCAGGCACACCGCTGACACTCCCAGGTAACCCCTGACACTCCCAGGCACACCACTGACACCCCAGGCACAACCCAGACACTCCCCAGGACATTCTGACTCCTCCAGGCACACCTCCGACACTTCCATGCACACCTCTGACACTCCCCAGGCACACCAATGACACTCCCCAGGCACACCACTGACACCTCGGCACACCTCTGACACCCAGGCACACCTCTGACACCCCAGGCACTGATGCCCCAAGCACCTCTGACAATCCCAGGCACACCTCCTGACACCCCAGGCACACCTCTGACACCCCAGGCACACCACTGACACCCCAGGCACAACCTCAGACACCCCAGGCACACCTCTGACACTCCCGGCACACCCAGACACCAGGTGCACCTCTGACACCCCCAGGCACACCTCTGACACCCCAGACACACACCTGACACTCCCAGGCACACCACTGACACCTGCGGCACACCCTGGCACCCCAGGCACACCTCTGACACCCCAGGCACACCTCTGACACCCTGGCACACACGACACCCCAGGCACACCACTGACACTCCCCAGAACACCCCAGGCACTCCCCAGGCACACCCCACACCCCAGGCACACCTCCGATACCCCAGGCACCTCTGACAACCCCAGGCACACCTCACACACGCCCAGGCACACCTCTGACACCCCAGGCACACCTCTGACACCCCAGGCACACCCTGACACTCGGCACACCTCCGACACTCCCTGCACACCCCACACACTCCCAGGTACACCTCTGACACTGCCAGATACATTCTGACACTGCCAGGTACACCTCTGACACTCCCAGATCGCCGATACTCACAGGTACACCCCTGACACTCCCCAGGCACACCCTTGACATTCCCAGGCACACCCTGACACTCCCAGGCACCCGACACTCCAGTTACACCTCCGACACTCGAGTTACACCCCTGACACTCCCAGGTACACCTCTGACACCCCTAGGCACACCCTGACACTCCCAGGCACACCTCTGACACTGCCAGGCACACCCCACACACGCCCAGGTACACCTGACACCCAGCACACCTCTGACACTCCCAGGCACACCCCAGACACCCCAGGCACATTTCTGACACTTCCAGGCACCAGACACTTCCAGGTCACACCTGACAATCCCAGGCACACCTCTGACACTCCAGGCACACCTCTGACACTCCCAGGCACACCTCTGACATCCCAGGCACACCTCCTGACACCCCAGGTACCCTCTGACACCTTGTCTACACCTCTGACACCCCAGGCACACCAATGACACTCCCCAGGCACACCACTGACACTCCCAGGCACACTGACACCTGCACCTCTGACACCCGTGGTTCACCTCTGACACCCCAGGCACACCAACTGACACTGCCATACCAATGACACCCCATGCACACCACTGACACCCCAGGCACACCTCTGGACACCCCAGCACACTGACACCCCAGGCACACCTCCGACACCCAGGCACACCTAGACACCCCAGGCACACCTCTGACACCCAGGCACACCCCGACACTCCCCAGGCACACCTCTGACACTCCCCAGGCACTTCCACACCGTGGTACACCTCTGACACCCCAGGCACACCAATGACACTCCCAGGCATACCAATGACACCCCATGCACACCACTGACACCCCAGGCACACCTCTGACACACCCAGGCACACCTCCGATACTCCCCATGTACACCTCTGACACTCCCCAGGCACACCCTGACACTCCCCAGGCACACCCCTGACACCCCAGGCACACCTCTGACACTCCAGGCACACCTCAGACACTCCCCAGGCACATTTCTGACACTCCAGCACACCTCCGACACTCCAGGCACACCCCTGACACCCCAGGCACACCAATGACACCCCAGGCACACCACTGACACCCCAGGCACACCTCTGACACTCCCCAGGCACACCCTCTGACACCCCAAGGCCACCTCAGACACTTGCACCACTGACACCGACAGGCACACCTCTGACACCTCCAGGCACACCCCTGACACCCCAGGCACACCTCCGACACCCCAGGCACACCTCAGACACCCCAGGCACCCCTGACACCCCAGGCACACCTCTGACACACCCAGGCACAACTCCGATACTGCCGTGCACACCTTGACACCAGGCACACCGCTGACACGCCCAGGCACACCCCTGACACTCCCCAGGCAGCACCCTCTGAATCCCAGGCACACCCTGACACTGCACACCAGACACTCATCCCAGGCACACCTCTGACACTCCAGGCACACCTCTGACACTGGCAGGTACACCTATAACACACCCAGGTACACCTCCGATACCACCAGGCACACCTCTGACACTCCCAGGCACACCCCTGACACTCCCAGGTACACTGACACTCCCAGGCACACCTCTGACACTCCCAGGCACACCACTGACACTCCCAGGCACACCCCTGACACTCCCAGGTACACCTCTGACACTCCCAGGAACATTTCTGACACTTCCAGGCACACCTCCGACACTCCCAGGCACACCTCTGACACTCCCAGGCACACCAATGACACTCCCAGGTACACCACTGACACTCCCCAGGTACACCACTGACACTCCCAGGCACACCTCCTGACACACCCAGGTACACCTCTGATGCCCCAGGTACACCACTGACACCCCAGGCACACCTCTGAACTCCCAGGTACAACCTGATACTCCCAGGCACACCTCTGACACACCCCAGGCACACCTCTGACACTCCCAGGCACACCTCTGACACCCCAGGCACACCTCAGACACTCCCTGGCGTACACCAGACACCCAGGCACACCTCTGACACCCCAGGCACACCCCAGACACCCCTGCACACCTCTGACACTCCCAGGCACACCTCTGACACTCAGAGTACACCCTGACACCCCAGGCACATCTCAGACACCCCAGGTACACCTCTGACACTCCCAGGTACACCTCTGACAATCCCAGGCACACCCCTGACACTCCCCAGGCACACCTCTGACACTTGGTGCACACCCTGACACCAGCCACCTCCTGATACCCCAGGCACACCTCTGACACTCCCCAGGCACACCGCCGACACGCCCAGGCAACCCCTGACACTCCCAGGCACAACCCCAGACACTCCCCAAGGACATTTCTGACTCTCCCCAGGTACACACCTCTCTGACACTCCCCAGGTTCACCACTGACACTCCCAGGCACACCCCACAGACACCCCAGGCACACCCCTGACACTCCCCAGGCACACCTCAGACACTTCCAGGCACACCTATGACACCCCAGGCACACCACTGACACTCCCAGGCACACCCCTGACACCCCAGGCACACCTCCGACACCCCAGGCACACCTCAGACACCCAGGTGCACCTCCTGACACCCCAGGCACACCTCTGACACCCCACACAGCTGACACTCCCAGGCACACCTCTGACACTGGCAGGTACACCCCTGACACCCCAGGCACACCTCTGACACACCCAGGTACACCAATGACACCCCAGGCACACCACAGACATTCTGAGCACACCCTGACACTCCCAGGTACACCCCTGACACTCCCAGGTACACCCCACACACCCAGGCACACCACATGACACTCCCTGCACACCACAGACATCCGAGGTACACCTCTGACACCCCAGGTACACCCCTGACAATCCCAGGTACTTCCCTGACAATCCTGGTGCACACTGACACTCCCCAGGCACACCTCTGACACACCCAGGTCCACCTCCGATACCCCAGGTACACCTCTGACACCCCAGGGCACACCTCTGACACCCCAGGCAACCCCCTGACACCCCAGGTACACCTCTGACACCCCAAGCACAACCCAGACACTCCCCAAGGACATTTCTGACTCTCCCCAGGCACACCTCTGACACCCAGGGTTCACCACCTGACACTCCCAGGCACACCAGACACTCCCAGGTAAACCCTGGACCCCCAGGTACACCCCAGACACTTCCAGGTACACCCATGACACTCCCCAGGTACACCCCCTGACATTCCCCAGGCACACCCCTGACACTCCCCAGGCACACCTCCGACACTGCCAGGCACACCTCTGACACTCCCTAGTACACAGCTGACACCCCAGGCACACCTCTGACACTGGCAGGCACACTGACACCCCAGGCACACCTCTGACACACCCAGGCACACCAATGACACCCCAGGCACACCACAGACATTCCGAGGTGCACACCTCCTGACACCCAGGTACACCCTGACACTCCCCACGCACTCTCTGACTCTCCCTGTCACCTCTGACACTGGCACACCAATGACACTCCCAGGTACACCACTGACACTCCCAGGCACCTCTTACACTCCCAGGTACTACTCTGACACCCCTGGCTCACCTCTGACACTCCCAGGCACACCAATGACACTCCCAGGTACACCAATGACACTCCGGTGCCACCACTGACACCCCAGGCACAACTCTGACACTGGTGCACACCTCCTGACACTCCCAGGAACACCTCAGACACTCCCAGGCACACCTCCTGACACTCCCAGGCACACCTCTGACACTCCCAGGTACACCCTGACCCCAGGTACACCCGACACACCCAAGAACACTAGACACCCCAGGTACACCTCTGACACTGCCAGGTACATCTCGACTCCAGGTACACATCTGAAATCCCAGATACACCGCCGATACTCACAGGTACACCTCTGACACTCCCAGGCACACCGCTGACACTCCCCACACACCCCACACCCCATGCACACCTTGACACCCCAGGCACACCAGACACCCCAGGCACATTTCTGACACTTCCAGCACACCTCCAACACTCCAGGCACACCTCTGACACCAAGGCACACCAATGACACTCCCAGGCACCACCGACACTCCCAGGCACACCCCTGACACTCCCCAGGCACACCTCTGACACTCTGGTACCCTCTGATAATCCTGCGTACCTCTGACACCTCAGGCACACTCTGACACCTCTGACACCCCAGGCCACCACTGACACCCAGGCACACCAGACACGTGCACACCTCCTCTGACACTCCAAGCACACCTGAGACACTCCCAGGTTCACCCATGACACTCTAAGCACACCCCTGACACCCCAGGCACACCCCCTGACACCCCGGTGCACACCTCCGACACCCCAGGTACACCTCAGACACTCCCAGGTGCACCTCTGACACCCCAGGCACACCTCTGACACACCCAGGCACACCTGATACTGCCAGGCACACCTCTGACACCCCAGGCACACCGCTGACACGCCCAGGCACACCCTGACACTCCCAGGCACCTCTGACACCCCAGGCACACTCTGACACTCCCAGGCACACCTCCGACACTTCCATGTACACCTCTGACACTCCCAGGTACTCCAATGACACCCCAGGCACACCACTGACACCATAGGCACACCTCTGACACCCCAGGTACACCTCTGACACTCCCAGGTACCTCTGATGCTCCCAGTTACCCCTCTGACAACCGTGCACACCTCTGACACCAGGCACACCTCTGACACTCCGTGTCTCACCACTGACACTCTAGGCACACCTCAGACACCCCAGGCAAACCTCTGACACTCCAGGCACACCACATTCCCAGGCACCCCTGACACTCGGTACACCTGACACTCCAGGCACACCTCAGACACCCCAGGTGCACCCTCACACCCCAGGCACACCTCTGACACCTAGTACACCGACACCCCAGGCACACCACTGACACCTGCTGCACACCCTGGAACCCCAGGCACACCTCTGACACTCCCCAGGCACACCCCTGACACCCCAGGCACACCTCTGACACTCCCCTGCACACCTGACACCCCAGGCACCACTGACACCCCAGAACACCTTGCACCCCAGGTACACCTCTGACACTCCAGGCACACCTGATACTCCCCAGGTGCACCTCTGACACCCAAGGTACACCTCACACACCCCAGGCCACCTCTGACACTTGCACACTGACACCCCTAAGCACACTCCTGACACTCCCAGGCACACCTCCGACACTCCCTGCACACCCCAGACACCCCAGATACACCTCTGACACTGCCAGGCACATCTCTGAAACTGCCAGGTACACCTCTGACACTCCCAGATACACCGCCGATACTCACAGGCACACCCCTGACACTCCCAGGCACACCCCTGACATTCCCAGGCACACCCTGACACTCCCAGGTGCACCTCTGACACCCCAGGCACACCCTGACACTCCCAGGTACACCTCCGACACTCCCCAGGCACACCCCTAGACACCCCAGGCACACCTCAGACACTCCCAGGCACATTTCTGACACTTCCAGGCACACGTCAGACACTTCCAGGTTACACCCCTGACACTCCCCAGGCACACCTCTGACACCCCAGGCCACCTCTGACACCCCAGGCACACCTCTGACACTCCCCAGGTACACCTCTGACACTCCAGGTACACCCCTGACACTGCCAGGTACACCTCTGACACTGGCAGGAACACCTGACACACCCAGGCACACCTCTGACACACCCAGGCACACCCCAGACACCCCAGGCACACCCTGACACTCCCAGGCACACCTCTGACACTGCCAGGCACACCTCTGACACTCCCCAGACACACCGCCGATACTCACAGGTACACCCCTGACACTCCGGTACACCCCTGACAATCCCAGGTACACCCCTGACACTCCCAGGTACACCTCTGACACTCCAGGTACAACTTTGACACCCTAGTTACACCTCCGACACTCCCAGTTACACCCCTGACACTCCCAGGCACACAGCTGACACTCCCAGGCACACCTCTGACACTGGCAGGCACACCTCTGACACTGGCAGGCACACCTCTGACCACCCAGGTATACCAATGACACCCAGGTACACCACTGACACCCCAGGCACACCTGACACTTGCACTACTCCACACCCCTGGTTCACCTCTGACACCCCAGGCACACCAATGAACTCCCAGGCACACCAATGACACTCCCCAGGCACACCACTGACACCCCAGGCACACCTCTGACACCCCAGGCACACCTCCTGACACTCCCAGGAACACCAGACACTCCCCAGGTACACCTCTGACACTCCCAGGCACACCCTGACACCCCAGGTACACCCTGACACCCAGGCACACCTCCAACACTCCCCAGGTACACCTCAGACACCCCAGGTACACCTCTGACACTGCCAGGTACATCTCTGACACTGCCAGGTACACCTCTGACACTCCCAGATACACCCGCCGATACTCACAGGCACACCCTGACACTCCAGGTACACCGCTGACACCCCATGCACACCCTGACACCTCCCAGGCACACCTCTGACACTCCCCAGGTCACACATCAGACACTCCCCAGGAAAATTTCTGACACTTCCAGCACACCTCCAACACTTCCGGCACACCCCTGACTCTTCCAGGCACACCAATGACACTCCCCAGGCACACCACTGACACTCCAGTCACACACCTCTGACACCCCAGGCACACCTCTGACACTCCCCATGTACTCCTCTGATGCCCCAGGCACCCCTGACACTCCCCAGGCACACCTCAGACACCACCAGGCACACCCATGACACTCCCCAAGCACACCCTGACACTCCCCAGGTACACCCCTGACACCCCCAGGCACACCTCCGACACTGGCACACCTCCAGACACTCACAGGTGCACCTCTGACACCCCAGGCACACCTCTGACACACCCAGGCACACCTCCGATACTGCCAGGCACACCTCTGACACTCCCAGGCACACCGCTGACACGCCCAGGCACACCCCTGACACTCCCTAGGTGCACCTCTGACACTCCCAGGCACACCTCTGACACCCCAGGCACACCTCCGACACTTCCATGTACACCTCTGACACTCCCCAGGCACACCAATGACACTCCCAGGCACACCACTGACACCCTAGGCACACCCTGACACTCCCAGGCACACCTCTGACACCCCAGTTACCTCTGATGCTCCCAGTCACTCCCTCCTCACAACCAGGTACACCCTCTGACACTCCCAGGCACACCTCTGACACTCCCAGGTTCACCACTGACACCCTAGGCACACCCCAGACACTCCCCAGGCAAACCCCTGACACCCCAGGCACACCAGACACTCTGCACACCCATGACACTCCCAGGCACACCTGACATTCCCAGGCACACCCCTGACACTCCCAGGCACACCTCCGACACCCCCAGGCACACCTCAGACACCCCAGGCACCCCAGACACCCCAGGCACACCCCTGACACTCCCTAGCACACACACAGCTGACACTCCCCAGGCACACCTCTGACACTGGCACACCTCTGACACCAGGTGCACACCTCTGACACACCCAGGCCACCAATGACACTCCCAGGCACACCACACTGACACCTGAGGCACACCTCTGACACTCCCACACCCCTGATACTCCACGTACCCCTCTGACTCTCCCTGGTTCACCTCTGACACTCCCCAGGTACACCAATGACACTCCCCAGCTACACCACTGACACCCCAGGCACACCTCTTACACTCCCAGGTACTACTCTGACACTCCCTGGCTTACCCCTGACACTCCCAGGTACACCAATGACACTCCCAGGTACACCAATGACACTCCCCAGGTACACCACTGACACTCCCAGGTACAACGCTGACACCCCAGGCACACCTCTGACACTCCCAGGAAGACCTCAGACACTCCCCAGGCACACCCTCTGACACCCCAGGCACACCTCTGACACTCCCAGGCACACCCCTGACACCCCAGGCACAACCCAGACACCCCAAGACATTTCTGACCTTCCAGGCACACCCGACACTTCCATGCACCTCTGACACCCCAGGCACACCAATGACACCCCAGGCACACCACTGACACTCCTAGGTACACCCTCTGACACTCCCAGGTACTCCTCTGATACTCCCAGGCACTCCCTCTGACACTCCCCAGGCACACCTCTGACACACCCAGGCACACCTCCTGACACTCCCAGGTACACCACTGACACTCCAGGCACACCCAGACACTGGCACACCTCAGACACCCCAGGCACACCTCAGACACTCCCAGGCACCTCTGACACTCCCAGGCACACCTCTGACACTCCCAGGCACACCACACTTCCAGGCACACCTCTGACACTCCCAGGCACACCAATGACACCTGCAAGCCACCACTGACACTCCCAGGTACACCTCTGACACTCCCAGGTACACCTCTGACACTCCCAGGTACTCCTCTGACATCCCAGGTACTCCCTCTGACAATCCCAGGCACACCTCTGACACTCCCCAGGCACACCCCTGACACTCCCCAGGTTCACCACTGACACCCTAGGCACACCCCAGACACCCCAGGCAAACCTCTGACACCCAGGCACACCCCAGACACCCCAGGCACACCCATGACACTCCCCAGGCACACCCCTGACATTCCCAGGAACACCCTGACACCCCAGGTGCACCTCTGACACCCCAGGCACACCTCAGACACCCCAGGTGCACCTCTGACACCCAGGCACACCTCTGACACTCCCTAGTACACACCTGACACTCCCAGGCACACCACTGACACTCCAAAGTACACCCTCTGGCACCCAGGCACACCTCTGAGACCCCCAGGCACACCTCTGACACTCCCAGGTCCACCCCTGACACTCCCTGGCACACACCTGACACCCCAGGTGCACCACTGACACCTGGAACACCCCTCTGGCACCCCAGGCACACCTCTGACACTCCCCAGTACACCTCCGATACTCCCAGGTGCACCTGACACCCCAGGCACACCCCACACACGCCCAGGCACACCTCTGACACCCTGGTGACACCCCTGACACCCCACACCCTGACACCCCAGGCACACACATCCGACACTCCAGGGTACACCTCAGACACTCCCCAGATACACCTCTGACACTGCCAGGTACATCTCTGACACTGCCAGGCACACCTCTGACACTCCCAGATACACCGCCGATACCCACAGGCACACCCCTGACACTCCCAGGCACACCCCTGACATTCGGCACACCCTGACACTCCCCAGGTGCACCCCACACTCCCAGGCACACCCTGACACTCAGGTACACCTGACACTCCCACACCAGACACCCCAGGTACACCCCAGACACTCCCCAGGCACATTCTGACACTTGGCACACTCAGACACTCCAGTTACACCCTGACACTCCCAGGCACACCTCTGACACCCCATGCACACCCTGACACCCCCAGGTACACCTCTGAACTCCCCAGGCACACCTCTGACACCCCAGGCACACCTCTGACACTGCCAGGTACACCTCTGACACTGGCAGGAACACCTCTGACACTCCCAGGCACACCTGACACACCCAGGTACACTCAGACACTCCCAGGCACACCCCTGACACTCCCAGGCACACCCTGACACCCCAGGCACACCCCTGACACTCCCAGGTACACCACACCCCCAGGCACACCTCAGACACTCCCAGGTACACCTCTGACACTGCCAGGTACATCTCTGACACTGCCAGGCACACCTCTGACACTCCCAGATACACCGCTGATACTCACAGGTACACCCCTGACACTCCCAGGCACACCCCTGACAATCCCAGGTACACCCCTGACACTCCCAGGCACACCCTGACACTCCCCAGGTACACCTCGACACTGCCAACACCTCCGACACCCCAGGCACACCCTGACACTCCCAGGCACACTCTGACACTCCCCAGGCACACCTGACACTCCCAGGTACACCTCTGACACTGCCAGGTACACCTCTGACACTCCCCAGGCACACCCTGACACACCCAGGCACACCAATGACACCCCAGGCACACCACTGACACTCCCAGGCACACCCTCTGACATCCCAGGCACACCTCTGACACCCCAGGTACTCTTCTGACTTCCTGGTTCACCTCTGACACCCAGGCACACTGACACTCCCAGGCACACCACTGACACCCCAGGCACACCTCTGACACTGCTGGCACTACTCTGACACTCCCCTGCCCACCCTGACTCCCAGGCACACCCAATGACACTCCAGGCACACCACTGACACTCCCCAGGCACACCACTGACACTCAGGCACACCTCTGACACCCAGGCACACCTCTGACACTCCCAGGAACACCTCAGACACCCCAGGTACACCTCTGACACTCCCAGTACACCTCTGACACCCCAGGCACACCCCTGACACCCCAGGCACACCTCCGACACTAGGCACACCTCAGACACCTGTGCACACCTCTGACACTCCCAGGCACACCGCTGACACCCCATGCACACCTGACACTCCCCAGGCACACCCTGACACCCCAGGCACACCCCTGACACCCCAGGCACATTTCTGACACTTCCAGCACACCCGACACTTCCAGGCACACCTCTGACACTCCCAGGCACACCCAATGACACTCCCCAGGCACACCACCTGACACCCCAGGCACACCTCTGACACTCTGGCACACCTGACACTCCCCAGGTACCCTTTGATGCCCCAGGTACCCTCTGACACCCCAGGCACACCTCTGACACTCCCAGGCACACCCTGACACCCCAGGCACACCACTGACACCCAGGGCACACCTCTAGACACACTCCCCAGGCACACCTCTGACACCCCACACCCTCCCAGACACCCCAGGCACACCCATGACACTCCCAAGCACACCCCTGACACTCCCAGGCACACCCCTGACACCCCAGGCACACCTCCGACACCCCAAGCACACCTCAACACTCCCAGGTGCACCCCTGACACTAGGCACACCTCTGACACACCCAGGTACACTCCTGACACTGCCAGATACACTCTGACACTCCCAGGCACACCCTGACACGCCCAGGCACACCCCTGACACTCCAAGGTGCACCCTGACACTCCCAGGCACACCTCTGACACTCCCAGGCATACCCCTAGACACTCGGTGAACATTTCTGACACTCTCCGGCACACTCCGACACTTCCAGGTACACCTCTGACACATTTGGCACACAGACACTCCCCAGGCACACCACTGACACTCCCAGGCACACCACTGACACTCCCCAGGCACACCTCTGACACTCCCAGGTACCTCTGATGCCCCAGGCACACCAATGACACCCCAGGTACACCTCTGACACTCCCAGGTACACCTCTGATGCTCCCAGGCACACCTCTGACACTCCCAGGAACACCTCTGACCTCCCAGGCACACCTCTGACACCCCAGGTACACCTCAGACACTCCAGGCACACCTCTGACACCCCAGGCACACTCTGACACCCCAGGCACACCCTCAGACACTCCCCAGGCACACCTCCGACACTCCCCAGGCACACCTCTGACACTCCTAGGTACACCTCCGACACTCCAGCAACACCTCAGACACTCCCAGGCACACTCTGACACTGCCAGGTACATCCCTGACACTCCCAGGTACACCTCTGACAATCCCAGATACACCGCCGACACTCACAGGTACACCCCTGACACTCCCAGGTACACCCCTGACACTCCCAGGTACACCTCTGACACACCCAGGTACACCTCCGACACTCCCAGGTCAACCTCTGACACTCCCAGGTACACCGCTGACACCCCAGGTAACCCCTGACACTCCCAGGTACACCCTGCACACTCCCAGGCACAACCCAGACAATCCCAGGACACTTCTGACACTTCCAGGCACACCTCCGACACTTCCATGCACACCTCTGACACTCCCCAGGTACACCCCTGACACTCCCAGGTCCACCACTGACACTCCCAGTACACCTCTGACACTCCCCGGTACACCTCGACAATCTCAGGTACCCCTGATACCCCAGGCACACCTCTGACAATCCCAGGTACACCTCTGACACCCCAGGCACACCTCTGACACCCCAGGTACACCACTGACACCCCAGGCACACCTCAGACACCCCAGGCACACCTCTGACACTCCCAGGTACACCTCAGACACTCCTGGCACACCCCTTGACACTGCCAGGCACATCTCTGACACTGCCAGGTACACCCTCGACAATCCCAGATACACCGCTGATACCACAGGCACACCCCTGACACTCCCATGCACACCCCTGACACTCCCCAGGTACACCTCTGACACACCCAGGTACACCTCCGATACTCCCAGGTACACCTCTGACACCCCAGGTACACCGCTGACACCCCAGTAACCCCTGACACCCCAGGCACACCACGACACCCCAGGTACCAACCCAGACACTCCCCAGGACATTTCTGACTCTTCCAGGCACACCTGACACTTCCATGCACACCCTGACACTCCCAGGTACACCAATGACACTCCCCAGGCACACCACTGACACCCCTAGGTACACCTCTGACACTCCCAGGTACACCTCTGACACTCCCCAGGTACTCCCTCTGATGCTCCCAGGCACCTCTGACAATCCCAGGCACACCCTGACACTCCCAGGTACACCCTGACACCTCCCAGGCACACCACTGACACCCCAGTACACCTCAGACACCCCAGGTGCCACCTCTGACACCCCAGGTACACCTCAGACACCCCCAGGCACCTCTGACACCCCAGGTACACCCTCTGACACTCCCTAGTACACACCTGACACTCCCAGGCACACCACTGACACCTGCTGCACACCTCTGGCACTCCCAGGCACACCTCTGAGACCCCAGGCACACCTCTGACACTGCAGGTGCCACCTCTGACACCCCTGGCACACACCTGACACTCCCAGGCACACCACTGACACTCCCAGGAACACCCTGACACTCCCAGGTACACCTCTGACACCCCCAGGCACACCTGATACTCCCGAGGTGCACCTCTGACACTCCCCAGGTACACCTCACACACGCCCACGTACACACCTCTGACACCTCCCAGGCACACCTCTGACACCCCAGGTCACCCCCCTGACACTCCCCAGGTACACCTGACACTCCCAGGCACACCTCACACACTCCCAGATACACCTCTAACACTGCCAGATACCCTGACATCCCAGGTACACCTCTGACACTCCCAGATACACTGCTGATACTCACAGGTACACCCCTGACACTCCCCAGGTACACCCCTGACATTCCCCAGGCACACCCCTGACACTCCCAGGCACTCCTGACACTCCCCAGGCACACCTTTGACACTCCCAGTCACACCTCCGACACTCCCAGTTACACCCTGACACTTCCCAGGCACACCTCCCTGACACCTCATGTACACCTCTGACACTCCCAGGTACACCCTCTGACACACCCAGGCACACCTCCGATACTCCTAGGTACATCTCTGACACTCCCCAGGCACAACGCTGACACCCCAGCTGCACACCCTGACACCCCCAGGTACACCTCTGACACTCCCAGGTACACCTCAGACACTCCCAGGCACATTTCTGACACCCTCCAGGCACACCTCTGACACTCCCAGGTACTCCCTCTGACACACCCTGTCTCACCCCTGACACTCCCAGGCACACCACTGACACTCCCCAGGTACACCATTGACACTCCCAGGCACACCTCTGACACTCCCAGGCACCCTCTGACACTCCCTGGTTCACCTCTGACACTCACAGTACACCAATGACACTCCCAGGCACACCAATGACACTCCCCAGGCACACCACTGACACTCCCAGGCACACCTCTGACACCCCAGGCACACCTCTGACACCCCAGGCACACCCCAGACACTCCCAGGCACAACTCTGACACTCCCAGGTACACCTCTGACACTCCCAGGTACACCCCTGACACTCCCAGGCACACCTCCGACACCCCCAGGCACACCTCAGACACTCCCAGGTACACCCTCTGACACTGCCAGGTACACTCTCTGACACTGCCAGGTACACCTCTGACACTCCCAGATACACCGCTGATACCACAGGCACACCCCTGACAATCCCAGGTACACCACTGACACTCCCAGGCCAACTTAGAACCCCCAGGACATTTCTGACTCTTCCAGGCACACCCGACACTTCCATGCACACCCTGACACTCCCAGGCACACCAATGACACCCAGGCACACCACTGACACCCCAGGCACACCCTGACACTCCCAGGCACACCTCTGACACTCCCAGGCACCTCTGATGCCCCCAGGCACTTCTCTGACAATCCAGGCACACCTCTGACACTCCCAGGCACACCTCTGACACCCCCAGGCACACCACTGACACACTCCTAGGCACACCTCAGACACTCCCCAGCACACCCTCTGACACCCCAGGCACACCTCAGACACCTGCAGCACCTCTGACACCCCAGGCCACTCTGACACCCTAGTACACACCTGACACTCCCAGGCACACCACCGACACTCCAAGGCACACCTCTGGCACCCCAGGCACACCTTGAGACTCCCAGGCACACCTCTGACACTGCAGGTACACCTCTGACACTCCCTGGCACACACCTGACACCCCAGGTACACCACTGACACTCCCAGGAACACCTCTGCAACTCCCAGGTACACCCTGACACTCCCAGGTACACCTCCGACATCCCCAGGTGCACCCCTGACACCCCAGGCACACCCTCACACACGCCCAGGCACACCTCTGACACTCCCCAGGCACACCTCTGACACCCCAGGTGCAAACCCCTGACACCCCAGGCACACCTCCGACACCCCAGGCACACCTCACACACTCCCCAGATACACCTCTAACACTGCCAGATACATCTCTGACACTGCCAGGCACACCTCTGACACTCCCAGATACACCTGCCGATACTATAGGCACACCCCTGACACTCCCAGGTACACCCCTGACATTCCCAGGTACACCCCTGACACTCCCAGGTGCACCTCTGACACTCCCAGGCACACCTTGACACTCAGTTACACTCCTAAATTCCCAGTTACACCTGACACTCCCAGGCACACCTCTGACACTCTCATGCACACCTCTGACACTCCCCAGGTACACCTCTGACACACCCAGGAACACCTCCGATACTCCTAAGCACATCTCACACCCCAGGCACAACGCTGACACCCCCATGTACACCCGTGACACTCCCAGGTACACCTCTGACACTCCCAGGTACACCTCAGACACTCACAGGTACATTTCTGACACCCAGGCACTCCTGACACTCCCAGGTACCTCTGACCACACCCTGGTTCACCCTGACACTCCCAGGCACACCAATGACACCCCAGGCACACCATTGACACTCCCAGGCACACCTCTGACACCCCAGGTACCTCTGACACCCCTGTCCACCTTGACACTCCCAGGCACACCAATGACACCCCAGGACACACCAATGACACTCCCAGGCACACCTCACTGACACTAGTGCACACCCCTGACACTCCCCACACCTGACATTCCCAGGCACACCCTCAGACACTCCAGGTACAACTCCCTGACACTCCCAGGCACACCTCTGACACTCCCAGGCACACCCCTGACACCCCAGGTACACTCCGACACTCACACACCTCAGACACTCCAGGTACACCTCTGACACTGCCAGGTACATCTCTGACACTGCCAGGCACTCTGACACTCCCAGATACACCGCTGATACTCACAGGTACACCCTGACAACCCGGTGCACACCTCTGACACTCCCAGGTATCTTGACAGTCCCAGTTACACCCGACACACCCAGTTACACCCCTGACACTACCAGGCACACCCTGACACTCCCCAGGCACACCTCTGACACTCCCAGGCACACCTCTGACACTGGCAGGCACACCTCTGACACTCCCAGGCACACCTCTGACACACCCAGGCACACCCCTGACACTCCCAGGTACACTCTGACACTCCCAGGCACACCGCTGACACTCCCATGCCACCCCTGACACTCCCAGGCACACCTCTGACACTCCCAGGCACACCGACCTCCCAGTACATTTCTGACACTCCCAGGCACACCTCTGACATTCCCAAGCACACCAATGACACCCCAGGCACACCACTGACACTCCCAGGCACACCTCTTACACTCCCCAGGCACACCTCTGACACCCCAGGCACTCCTGATGCCCCAGGCACTCCTCTGACACTCCCAGGCACACCTCTGACACCCCAGGCACACCCTGACACCCCAGGCACACCACTGACACCCCAGGCACACCCCAGACACCCCAGGCACACCTCTGACACCCCAGGCACACCTCAGACACCTCCCAGGCACACCTATGACACTCCACACCCCTGACACCCCAGGCCACCCCTGACACCCCAGGTACACCTCCGACACCCAGGTACACCTCAGACACTCCCCAGGTGCACCACACTCCCAGGTGCACCTGACACCCCCAGGTACACCTCTGACACCCAGGCCACCCCAGACACTCCCAGGAACATTTCTGACACTCCAGGCACACCTCCGACACACTTCCAGGTACACCCTGACACCCCAGGCACACCGCTGACACCCAGGTACACCCTGACACCCAGGCACACCCTGACACTCCTAGGCACACCTCAGACACTCCCAGGTACACCTCAGACACTCCCAGGAACATTTCTGACACTTCCAGGTACACCTGACACTTCCAGGTACACCTCTGACACTCCCCAGGTACACAAATGACACTCCCAG
Organism: Homarus americanus; assembly: GCF_018991925.1. Lineage (NCBI taxonomy): Eukaryota > Metazoa > Arthropoda > Malacostraca > Decapoda > Nephropidae > Homarus > Homarus americanus. The sequence goes on from NW_024752378.1 coordinate 27,311, forward strand.
GCACACCACTGACATCCCCAGTACACACTGACACTCCCAGGCACACCCCTGACACTCCCAGGTACCTCTGATGCCCCAGGTACACCACTGACACTCCCAGGTAAATCTCTGATACCCCCAGTTACTCCTCTGATGCCCCAGGCACACCCTGACTCCCCAGGCACACCTCTCCCCTCCCAGGCACACCCTCTGACACTCCAGGCACACCTCAGACACTCCCAGGCACACCTCAGTCACCCCAGGTACACCTCAGACACTCCCAGGTAAACCCTGACACTCCCAGGTACATCTCCGACACTCCCAGGTACACCTCAGACACCCCAGGTACACTCTGACACTGCCAAGTACATCTCTGACACTGCCAGGCACACCTCTGACACTCCCAGATACACCGCCGATACTACAGGTACACCCCTGACACTCCCAGGTACACCCCCTGACAATCCAGGTACACCTCCGACACTCCCAGGCACACCTCTGACACTCCCAAGTACATCTCAGACACTCCCAAGGATATTTCTGACCTTCCAGGTACACCTCCGACACTTCCATGTACACCCTGACACTCCCAGGTACACCAATGACACCCCAGGCACACCAATGACACTCCTAGGTACACTCTGACACTCCCAGGCACAACCTCTGACACTCCCAGGTACTCCTCTGATGCTCCCAGTGTACTCCCTCTGACAATCCCAGGTACACCCTCTGACACTCCCCAGTTACACCTCCACACCCCAGGTTCACCACTGACACCCTAGGCACACCCCAGACACCCCAGGCAAACCTCTGACACTCCAGGCACACCTCAGACACACCCAGGAACACCTATGACACTCCCAGGCACACCCCTGACATTCCCAGGTCCAACCTGACACTCCCAGGCACACCTCCTGACACTCCCAGGCACACCTGACACCCCAGGCACCTCTGACACTCCCCAGGCACACCTCTAACACCCCTAGTACACACCTGACACCCCAGGCACACCCCTGACACCCCAGGCACACCTCCGACACTCCTCAAGCACACTCCTGACACTCCCCAGGTACACCTCCCAGACACCCCAGGAACATTTCTGACACTTCCAGGTACACCTGACACTCTCCAGGTACACGTCTGACACCCCAGGTGCACTCTGACACACCCAGGTACACCTCGACACTGCCACACACCTCTGACACTCCCAGGCACACCCTGACACTCCCCAGGTGCACTGACACCCCAGGTACACCTCAGACACCCCAGGCACAACCTGACACCCCAGGCACACCCTCTGACACCCCAGGCACACCCCCTGACACTCCCAGGCACACCTGACACCCCAGGCACACCTCAGACACCCCAGGCACACTCTGACACTGCCAGGTACATCTCTGACCCTCAGGTACCTCTGACACTCCCAGATACACCGCTGATACTCACAGGTACACCCCTGACAATCCCAGGTACACCTCTGACACCCCCAGGCACACCTTGACAGTCCCAGTTACACCTCCGACACACCCAGTTACACCCCTGAACTACCAGGTACACCTCTGACACTCCCAGGTACACCTCGACACTCCCAGGTACACCTCTCTAACACTGGCAGATACCCCTGACAATCCCAGGTACACCCTGACACACCAGGAACACCCGATACTCCCAGGTACACCTCTGACACCCAGGTACACCGCTGACACTCCCCATGCACACCCTGACACTCCCAGGCACACCCCTGACACCCCAGGTACACCCAGACCTCCCAGGCACATTTCTGACACTTCCAGCACACCTCCAACACTTCCAGGTACACCCCTGACATTCCCAGGCACACCAATGACACTCCCAGGCACACCACTGACACTCCCCAGGCACACCTCTGACACTCCCCAGGTACACCCTGACACTCCCCAGGCACCCTCTGATGCTCCCAGGCACTCCTCTGACACCTCAGGCACACCTCTGACACTCCCAGGCACACCTCTGACACTCCCCAGGCACACCACTGACACCCCAGGCACACCCCAGACACCCCAGGCACACCTCTGACACCCCAAGTGCCACCCCAGACACCCCAGGCACACCCATGACACTCTCCAAGCACACCCCTGACACTCCCAGGCCACCCCTGACACCCCAGGCACACCTCCGACACTCCCAGGCACACCTCAGACCCCAGGTGCACCCTGACACTCCCAGGTGCACCTCTGACACTCCCAGGCACACCTCTGACACTCCCAGGTACACCTCAGACACCCCAGAACATTTCTGACACTCCAGGTACACCTCCTGACACTCCCAGGCACACCTCTGACACTGCCAGGTCACACCTATAACACTCCCAGGCACATCTCTGACACACCCAGGCACACCTGATACCACCAGGCACACCTCTGACACTCCCCAGGCACACCGCTGACACGCCCAGGTACACCCCTGAAACCCCAGGCACACCCACTGACACTCCTAGTACACCTCAGACACTCCTAGGCACACCTCAGACACTCCCCAGAACATTTCTGACACTTCCAGGTACACCCGACATCCAGGTACACCTCTGACACTCCCAGGCACACAAATGACACTCCCCAGGTACACCACTGACACTCCCAGGCACACCACTGACACTCCAGGTACACCCCTGCACACTCCCAGGTACTCCTCTGATGCCCCAGGCACACCACTGACACTCGCAGTTAAACCTCTGACACTCCCAGGTACTCTGATGCTCCCAGGCACACCTTGACACCCCAGGCACACCCCTGACTCTCCCAGGCACACCTCTGACACCCCAGGCACACCTCAGACACTCCCCAGGTGCCACCTCAGACACCCCAGGCACACCTCAGACACCCCCAGGCACACCCCAGACACCCCAGGCACACCTCTGACACTCCCAGGCAAACCTCTGACACTCCCAGGCACACCTCCGACACTCCCAGGTACACCAGACACCCCAGGTACACCTCTGACACTGCCAGGCACATCTCTGACACTGCCAGGCACACCTCTGACACCCCAGATACACCGCCGATACTGGCACACCCCTGACACTCCCAGGCCACCCTCAGACACCCCAGGCACACCTCTGACACTCCCAGGCACACCGCTGACACGCCCAGGCACAACCCTGAAACCCCAGGCACACCACTGACACCCCAGGCACATCTCAGACACCCCAGGCACACCCAGACACTTCCAGGGAACATTTCTGACTTCCAGGCACACCTCTGACACTTCCAGGCACACCTCTGACACCCCAGTACACAAATGACACTCCCAGGCACACTGACACCCAGGTCACACCACTGACACTCCCCAGGCACACCCCTGACACCAGGTACTCCTCTGATGCTCCCAGGCACACCACTGACACCCCAGGTAAAACCCTCTGACACTCCCAGGTACCTCTGATGCTCCCAGGCACACCTTTGACACTCCCAGGCACACCTCTGACTCCCAGGCACACCTCTGACACTCCCAGGCACACCTCAGACACCCCCAGGCACCCCCAGACACCCCAGGCACACCCCAGACACCCCAGGCACACCCCAGACACTCCCAGGCACACCTCTGACACCCCCAGGCAAACCTCTGACACTCCCAGGCACACATCTCCGACACCCCAGGCACACCAGACACTCCCAGGTACACCTCTGACACTGCCAAGTACATCTCTGACACTGCCAGGTACACCTCTGACACTCCCAGATACACCGACACTCACAGGTACACCCTGACACTCCCAGGTACCCCCCTGACAATCCCAGGTACACCTCCGACACTCCCAGGTACACCTCTGACACTCCCAGGTACACCCGAAATCTAGAACATTTCTGACACTTCCAGGTACACCTCCGACACTTCCAGGCACACGTCTGACACCCCAGGTACACCTCTGACACACCCAGGTACACCTTCGATACTGCCAGGCACACCTCTGACACCCCAGGTACACCGCTGACACGCCCAGGTACACCCTGACACTCCCAGGTGCACCTCTGACACTCCCAGGCACACCTCTGACACCCCAGGCACACCTCAGACACTCCCCAGGAACATTTCTGACACTGGCAGGCACACCTCTGACACTCCCAGGTACACCTCCTCTGACACACCCAGGTACACCTCCGATAATCCCCAGGTACACCTCTGACACTCCCAGGTACACCGCTGACACGCCCAGGCACACCCCTGACACTCCCAGGTGCACCTCTGACACTCACAACTGACACAGGCACACCTCAGAACCCCAGAACATTTCTGACACTCCAGGCACACCCTCCGACACTTCCCAGGCACACCTCAGACACTTCCAGGTACACCAATGACACCCCAGGTACACCACTGACACTCCCAGGCAACACCACTGACACTCCAGGCACACTCCTGACACCCCAGGCACTCTCTGATGCCCCCAGTTACACCACTGACACCCCAGGCACCCTGACACTCAGGTACCCTCTGATGCCCCAGGCACACCTCTGACATCCCAGGTACACCTCTGACTCTAGTGCCACTCTGACACTCCCAGGCACACCTCAGACACTCCCCAGGCAACACTCCCAGACACCGGTACACCTCTGACACCCCAGGTTCACCCCCAGACACCCCAGGCACACCTCTGACACTCCCCAGCACCTCTGACACCCAGGCACACTCCACACCCCAGGCACACCTCTGACACCCCAGGTACACCCCACACTGCCAGGCACATTCTGACACTGCCAGGTACACCTCTGACACCCCAGATACACCGCCGATACTGCAGGTACACCCCTGACACTCCCAGGTACACCTTCACACCCAGGCACACCTCCGATATCCCAGGCACACTCTGACACCCCAGGTACACCGCTGACACCCCAGGTAACCCTGACACCTCCAGGTACACCAATGACACTCCCAGGCACACCACTGACACTCCTAGGCACACCCTGACACTCCCAGGCACACCCCTGACACTCCCAGGTATCCTCTGATTCTCCCAGTACCCTCTGACAATCCCAGGTACACCTCTGACACCCCAGGCACACCTCTGACACCCCAGGCACACCACTGACACCCTAGGCACACCTCAGACACTCCCCAGGCACCCTCTGACACTCCCAGGCACACCTCAGACACCCCAGGTGCACCTCTGACACCCCAGGCACACCTCTGACACTCCCAGCACACACCTGACACCTCCCAGGCACACCACTGACACCCAAGGCACACCTCTGGCACTCCCAGGCACACCTCTGAGACTCCCAGGCACACCTCTGACACCCCAGGCACACCTCTGACACCCCTGGTCACACACCTGACACTCCCAGGCACACCACTGACACTCCAGGCACACCTCTGACAACCCCAGGCACACCCTGACACTCCCCAGGTACCCTCCTGATGCCCCAGGCACACCCTCTGACACCCCGCACACCCCAGACACCCCAGGCACACCCAGACACTTCCAGGCACACCCCTGACACCCCAGGCACACCCCTGACACCCCAGGCACACCTGACACCCTAGGCACACCCTCAGACACTCGTAGTGCACACCTCTGACACTCCCAGGCACACCTCTGACACACCCAGGTACACCTCCGATACTGCCAGGTACACCTTTGACAATCCCAGGTACACCGCTGACACGCCCAGGCACCCTCTGACACTCCCAGGTGCACCCTGACACTCCCCAGGCACACCTCTGACACTCCCAGGCACACCTCAGACACTCCAGGCACATTTCTCGACACTTCCAGGCACACCTCCGACACCTCCAGGTACACCTCTGACACCCCAGGCACACCAATGACACCCCAGGTACACCACTGACACCCTAGGCACACCTCTGACACACCCAGGTACACCTGATACAACCAGGCACACCTCTGACACCCAGGCACACCGCTGACACGCCCAGGTACACCCCCTGACACTCCCCAGGTACACCCCTGACACTCCCCAGGTGCACCTCTGACACACTCCACAGGCACACCTCTGACACCCCAGGCACACCCCAGACACCCCCAGAACATTTCTGACACTTCCACACCTGACACTTCCAGGCACACCTCAGACACTTCCAGGTACACCAATGACACCCCCAGGCACACCACTGACACCCCAGGCACACCACTGACACTCCCCAGGCACACCCACTAATCTGGCACCCTCTGATGCCCCAGGCACACCACTGACACCCCAGGCACACCTCTGACACTCCCAGGTACCTCTGATGCCCCAGGCACATCCCTGACACCAGGTACACCTCTGACTTCCCCAGGCACACCTCTGACACCCAGGCACACCCCAGTCACTCCCCAGGTACACCCTCAGACACCCCAGGTACACCTCTGACACTCCCAGGTTCACCTCAGACACCCCAGGCACACTTACACTCCCAGGCACACCTCTGACACTCCCAGGCACACCTCCGACACTCCTGGTACACCTCAGACACTCCCAGGCACACCTCTGACACTGCCAGGTACATCTCTGACACTGCCAGGCACACCCTGACACTCCCAGATACACCGCCGATACCACAGGTACACCCCTGACACTCCCAGGCACACCCCTGACAATCCCAGGCATACTCCCTGACACTCCCAGGCACCCTCCTGACACCCCAGGTACACCTCTGACACACCCAGGTACACCTCCGATACCCCAGGCACACCTCACACTCCCAGGCACCGCTGACACTCCCAGGTAACCCCCACACCCCAGGCACCACTGACATCCCAGGCACACCCAGACACTCCAGGACATTTCTGACTCTTCCAGGCACACCTGACACTTCCATGCACACCTCTGACACCCCAGGTACACCAATGACACTCCCAGGCACACCACTGACACTCCTGTACACCTCTGACAACCCCAGGCACACCTCTGAAAAACCCCAGGAACTCCCTCTGATTCTCCCAGGTACCCTCTGACAATCCCAGGTACACTTCTGACACTCCCAGGCACAACTCTGACACCTGTGTACAATTCACATTGACACCGAGTACATCTCTTGATCGAGTATAAAAAGCCCTGACGAGTATAAAAGTCCCATAGTCAAGCAACAAAGTCCCATCAACGAGTATAACAATGGCCACTGATCGAGTATAACAAAGTCCCTAATCGAGTATAAAGTCCCCTGATCGAGTATACAATAAAGTCCCTGATCGAGTATAAACAAATCCTGAACGAGTATAACAAATTCCCAACTCGAGACAACAAAGACCCCTGATCAAGTAAAACAAAGGCCTCGACGCATAACAAAGTCCCCTGACCGAGTATATAACAGAAAAGTCCCATTATCGAGTAAAGTCCCTCACGAGTATAACAAACCACTGATCGAGATAACAAAGCCCCCTGATCGAGTATAACAAAGCCCCCTGATCGAGTAAACAAAGTCCCAAGATCGAGTATAACAAAGCCCCTGGTTAAAGTATATAACAAAGCCCCTGATCGAGTATAACAAAGCCCCATGATCGAGTATAAAAGCCCCCTGGTCGAGAAAACAAAGTTCCCAGGTCGAGTATAAATAAAGTTCCATTATCGAGTATAAATAAAGGCCTATGATCGAGTATAACAAAGGCCCTGGTCGGGAATACCACAACAAAGTTCCTGATCGAGGCATCAAAAGTCCCTGATCGAGTATAACAAAGCCCTCTGATCGTGAGCAAAAAGCCCCCATCGAGTATAAAAAGTCCCTCGTGGTCGAGTATATAACAAAGTCCCTAATCGAGTATAACAAAGTCTCCTGTTCGAAAGAGAACAGCTCTTGATGAGTATAACTACGCTCCTCGATCGAGTATAACAAAGCTTCTGATCGAGTATTACATAGCCCTCTGATCAAGTATAACAAAGCCCTGATCGAGTATAAAAAACTCCTGTCGAGCATAACAGTTCGCTGGTCGAGTTTAACAAAGTTCCATTATATATAACAAAGGCCTATGATCGAGTATAACAAAGGCCCTGGTCGAGATAACAAAGTCCCAAGATCGAGTATAACAAAGCCATCTTTGTCGAGAATAACAAAGCCCCTGATCGAGTATTACAAAGCCCTCTGATCGAGTATAACAAAGCCCCGTGATCGAGTATAAAAGCCCCCTGGTTGAGTACATAACAAAGTTCTAAGAGTACAACAAAGTTCCATTATCGAGTATAACAAAGGCCCATGATCGAAAGATAACAATGCCCCTGGTCGAGTATATAATAACGTCCCTGATCGAGTATAACAAAGTCCTCGATCCAGTATAAACAAAGGCCATTAATGGAGTATAACAAAGGCCCTGATCGTGTATATAACAAAGGCCCCTAATTGAGTATAACAGTCCCCAAGGATCGAGAATACTTAACAGTGTCTCTCATCGAAAGTACAACAAAGCCCTCTGATCGAGTATATCAAAAGCCCCCTGGTCGGTATAACAAAGTCCCTAGTCGAGTTTAACAGTCCCATTAATGAGTATAACACTAGGCCCTGATCGAGTATAACAGCGTCTCGGGCGAGTATAACAAAGTCCCTTGATCGAAAGTATAACAAAGTCTCAAGGAGTATAACAAATTTCTGATCGAGTATAACAAATTTCTGTTCGAGTATAACAAAGATCCTTGATCAAGTAAAAAAGGAAGGCCCCTGATGGAGATAGAAGTTTCCTTGATCGAGTATATAACAGTGCTTCCCTGATCGAAAGTATAAAAAGCTCCCTTGTCGAGTATAACAAAGTCCCCTGGTCGAGAGTATAACAAAAGTCCCATTATCGAGTATACACAAAGTCCCCTGATTGAGTATAACAAAGTCCCCTGATCGAGTATACTTCTGATCGAAAGTATAACAAAGCCCCTGATCGAGTATAAAAAGCTTCCGTCGAAAGTATAAACAAAGTCCCTTGATCTAGTATAACAAAGTCCTAATATCGAGTACAGCGACCTTGATCGAGTATAACAAAGCCCTGATCGATATAACAAAGCCCTCTGATCGTGTATAACAGTTCTCATCGAAAGTATAAAAGCCTCTGACGAGTATAACAAAGTCCCATGATCGAGGAGCAATAATGGCCCCGAATCGAGTATATAAAGTCCCTGACCAAAAACAATGTCCCCTGATCGAGTATAACAAAGTCCCTTGATCGATATAACAAAGTCTGCTTGATCAAGCATAACAAAAGTCAGCCTGATCGGGTATAACAAAGTCCTCGATCGAGTATAACAGCGGCCCTGGTCGGGTATAACAAAGTTCCTGATCGAAAGTATATCAAAGTCCACTGATCATATAACAGCTTCTGATCGAGTAGAACAAAGCCCCTGATCGAGTATAACAAAGGCCCCTGGTCGAGAGAGCATGAAGTTCCTGATCGAGTATAAATAAAGTCCCTGATCGAGTATAACAAAGTTTCCTGATCGAGTAAAACAACGCCTCCTGATCGAGTATAAAAACCCTGGTCGAGTATAAATGTTCCTGATCGAGTATAACAGTTCCCCTGATAAAGTATAACAAAGTCCCCTGGTCGAGTATAAATGTTTAAATTGAGTATAACAAAAGCTCCTCTGGTAGAGTATATAACAAAGCCCCTGATCGAATAAAGCCCTGGTCGAGTATAACAAGTCTCCAGGTCGAGTATAACAATAAAGTCCCATTATCGAGTAAAAACAAAGGCCCCTTGATCGAGTATAACAACGCCCTGATCGAGAATAACAAAGTCCTAAGGAACGAAGTTTAACAAAGTCCTGCGGATTTGAGTGTAAAAGGATATCCCTTGATCGAGTATAACAAAGTCTCTTAATCGAGAGTAACAGTGCGCCTGATCGAGGTGTAACAAAGTCCCTGATCCAGAGCAACAAAGGCTAAATCGGTGAGAAGCAACAAAGGCCCTTGATCGAGTAAAATAAAATGCCCTTAATCGAGTATAAACAGCGCTACTGTCGAGTGTAACAAAGCCTCTGATCGAAAGTATAACAAAGCCTCGATCGAGTAGAACAGTTCTCTGGTCGAGTAACACAAAGGCCCCTGATCGAGTATAACAAATATCGATATCGAGCATAACAAAGTCCCCGATCGAGTATAATAACGTCACGGATCGAGCATACCGGAAGTCCCCTTATCGAGTATAACAAAGTCCCCTGATCGAGTATATAACAAATTCACCTGATCGAATATAAATTAAAGTCCCTTGATCAGTATAATAAAAGCCTCATCGAGTAGAATGCCCTCATCGAGTATAAAAATTTCGTCGAGTATAACAGTTCATGATCGCGAGTAACAAGGCTCCTGAATGAGTATAACAAAGCGCTATTGTCCAGTAATAAAAATTTCTATCGAAAGTTTAACAAAACCCTGGATCGAGTATAAAAACTTGGTCGAGTATAATATGTCCCTATCAGTATAACAAAAGTTCCATGATCGAATATAACAAAGGCTCTTATCGAGCATAATAAAGGCCCCTTGGTCGAGAGCATTAAAGTCCCTGATCGAGTATAACTAAGTTCCTGATCGAATATAACAAAAGTCCTAATCGAGTATATAACAAAGTCCTTGGTCGAGTATAACAAATTACTCCTGAACGAGTATAACAAAGTTCTGATTTAGTATTAGAAAGTTTTATCGAGTATATAACAAGGTCCCTGTCGAGCATAACAAAGTCCCTGATCGAGTATAACAAAGCCTTCCGATCGAGTATAACAAAGCCCCTTGATCGAGTATAAAAGCCCCTTGTCGAGTATATAACAAAGTCCCTGTCGAAGTATAAATAAAAGTCTCATTATCGAGTATAACATAGCTCCCTATCGAGATAACAAAGGACTTAATCGAGTATAACAAAGTCCCTGGATTGAGTATATAACAAATTCTCCTGGTCGAGTATAACAATAAATTCTGATTTATAAGTAACAAATCCTTGATCGAGTATAACATAGGTTCTGATCGAGTATAACAAAGGCCCTAATTTATAAGTAAACAAAGTCTCGGATCGAGTATAACAAAGTCCCCTGGTCGAGTATATCAAATTTCTGATCGAAAGTATAACAGCCCTTGATCGAGTATAACAAAGCCCCTAATCGAAGTATTACAAAGCCCTCTGATCGAGTATAACAAAGCCCTGATCGAGTATAAAAGCTCCTGGTCGAGCATAACAAGTTCTTTGGTCGAGAGCAACAGTTCCATTATCGAGTATAGCGTCGCGATCGAGTATAACAGCGCCCTGTCGGGTATAACAGTTCCTGATCGAGTATATCAAAAGTCCTGATCGAAAGTGTACCACAGTCCCCTGATCAGTAAACAAACACCCCTTGATCGAGTATAACAAAGTCCTGATCGAGTATAACAAAGTGCCCTGATCGAGTATAACAAAGTCCCTGATCCAGTATAAATAAAGGACCCTAATGGAGTGCAACAGCGACCCTAATGGAGTATATAAACAGGTGCCCCTGATCGAAAGCAACAAAGTCCTGATCGAAGTAAGCACAAAGCCGTTTTCTTTAGGTTGAGAATACAAAGTGCCCCTGATCGAGTATAAATAAAAGGCCACTGGTTTATATATCAAAGTTCCTGATCGAGTATAACAAAGTCCCCTGATCGAGTATACAAGTTTTGATCGAGTATATATCAAAAGCCCCCTGACTGAGTATAAAGTCTCTGGTCGAGTATAACAAGTCCCTCATCGATCGGCAAGTAACAAAGCCTACTCCCGGATCGGGAGTAGCAACAAAGCCCCCATGGTTTATAAACAAAAGTCCCCTAGTTTGTTGAATAAAGTCTCATTAACGAAAGTATAACACAGGCCCCTGATCGATATAAATAAAGGCCCGTATATCGAGTATAACAAAGTCCCTAATCGAGTATGGAATAAAGTACCTTTGGTCGTATAACAAATTTCGATCGAGTATAGATAACAAATTCCTGTTCGAGTATAAATAAAGATCCTGATCAAGGCAGATCGAGTAAGCAATGCAAAGTCCCTGGTCAGAGTATAACAAAGTCCCATTATTGAGAAGACAGGCCTCATCGAGTATAACAGCTACTTTTATTTGAGGCAATGAATAAAGCCCTGATCGAGTATATAACAAAGTCCTGATTGAGTAGTTATAACAAAGTCCCCTGATCGAGTATATGCTAACAAAGCCCTCTTGCCTGAGAAACAAAGCCTCTGATCGAGCATTACAGCCCTCTGATCGGTTATATGAAAGTTTCCCTGATCGAGTATAAAAAGCTTCTCGGTCGAGCATAACAAAGTTCCTTGGTCAGAGTATAACAGAAAACGAATATCATAATAACAAAGGCCCATGATCGAGTATAGCAAAGGCCCCTGTCAAGTATAACAAAGTCTCCTGATCGAGTATATCAAAGTCCACTGATCGAGCATAACAAAGTCTCCTGATCGAGTAAAACAAACACCCCTGATCGAGTATACCAAAAGTCCCTGATCGAGTATAACAAAGTGCCTTAATCGATTATAACAAAGTCCCTGATCCAGTATAACAAAGGCCCCTAATGGAGTATATACCAAAGGCCCCTTAATGGAGTATAACAAAGGCCCGTGATCGATTAGGCCAAAGTCCCAAGATCGAGTATAACAGCGTCTTGTTGAGTAGGCCAACAGTCTTGATCGAGACATAAAAGTTTCCCCTGATCGAGTATAACAAAGCCCCCTGATCGAGTATAAAGCCCCTGGTCGAGCATATAACAAAGTTCCTCGGTTGAGTATAAATGTTTCCATTAGATTTAGTATAATAAAGGGCCTTTATGATCGAGAGAATAAAGAATTCTGGTGAGTATATAACAATCGTCTCTCGATCGGTATAAATAAAGTCCCTGAACAAGTATAATAAAGTCACCGATCGATAAAATAAACACTTCGATCGAGTATAACAAAAGTCCTTGATCGAGTATAACAAAGGCCCTGATCGAGTACATAACAAAGTCCTGATCTTAGTATTATATCAGAAGGCCAATTAATGGATTATACCAGTCTTGATCAGTATAGCCCTAATCGTAGTCAGATCGAGAAGTCAACAGTCCTTTCATCGAGTAGTCAAAAAGTCTTCTTGATCGAGTATATGCAACAAATCCATGGTCGAGAGGACAACAGTCTGAATCAAAAGTAATAAAGCCCCTGATTCAAAAAACAATGTCCCTGATCGAGTATATAAAGTCCCTTGATCAGTATAACAGTTCGTTGATCAAGTATTAATGTCACCGATCAAAGTCCGTTGATCAAGTACAACAAAGTCACCTGATCGGGTATAACAAAGTCCCCTGATCGAGTATAACAAAGGCCCCTGGTCGGGTATAACAAAGTTCCCTGATCGAGTATATCAAAGTCCACTGATCGAGTATAACAAAGCCCTCTGATCGAGTAGAACAAAGCCCTCTGATCGAGTATAACAAAGGCCCCTGGTCGAGTATAACAAAGTTCCCTGATCGAGTATAACAAAGTCCCCTGATCGAGTATAACAAAGTTTCCTGATCGAGTATAACAACGCCTCCTGATCGAGTATAAAAAAAACCCTTGGTCGAGTATAAAAATTTTCCTTGATCGAGTATAACAAAGCCCCCTGATCGAGTATAACAAAGTCCCCTGGTCGAGTATAACAAAGTTTTTTGATCGAGTATAACAAAGCCCTCTGGTAGAGTATAACAAAGCCCCCTGATCGAGAATAAAAAAGCCCCCTGGTCGAGTATAACAAAGTCCCCAGGTCGAGTATAACAAAGTCCCATTATCGAGTAAAACAAAGGCCCCTGATCGAGCATAACAACGTCCCCTAATCGAGTATAACAAAGTCCCATGAACGAGTTTAACAAAGTCCCGTGATCGAGCAAAACAGACATCCCTGATCGAGTATAACAAAGTCCCCTAATCGAGTATAACAAAGTGCCCTGATCGAGTGTAACAAAGTCCCCTGATCCAGTATAACAAAGGCCACTCATGGAGTATAACAAAGGCCCCTGATCGAGTATAACAAATGCCCCTAATCGAGTATAACAAAGGCCACTGGTCGAGTGTAACAAAGCCTCCTAATCGAGTATAACAAAGCCCTCTGATCGAGTAGAACAAAGCCCTCTGGTCGAGTAACACAAAGGCCCCTGATCGAGTATAACAAAGGCCCATGGTCGAGTATAACAAAGTCCCCCGATCGAGTATATCAAAGTCACATGATCGAGTATAACAAAGTCCCCTTATCGAGTATAACAAAGTCCCCTGATCGAGTATAACAAATTCACCTGATCGAGTATAACAAAGTCCCCTGATCGAGTATAACAGAGCCCTCTCATCGAGTATATCAAAGCCCCTCATCGAGTATAAAAAAGCCCTCTGGTCGAGTATAACAAAGTCCCATGATCGGGTATAACAAAGGCCCCGAATCGAGTATAACAAAGGCCATTGTCCAAAAAATAAAAAATTCCCCTCATCGAGTTTAACAAAACCCCCTGATCGAGTATAAAAATCCCCCTGGTCGAGTATAACAATGTCCCCTGGTCGAGTATAACAAAGTTCCATGATCGAATATAACAAAGGCTCCTTATCGAGCATAATAAAGGCCCCTGGTCGAGTATAATAAAGTCCCCTGATCGAGTATAACTAAGTTCCCTGATCGAATATTACAAAGTCCCCTAATCTAGTATAACAAAGTCCCCTGGTCGAGTATAACAAATTACCCTGAACGAGAATAACAAAGTTCCCTGATCGAGTATTAGAAAGCCCCTTGATCGAGTATAACAAAGTCCCCTGGTCGAGTATAACAAAGTCCCTTGATCGAGTATAACAAAGCCCTCTGATCGAGTATAACAAAGCCCCCTGATCGAGCAAGTCCCGGTTTGTCCTCAATGAGAAAGATTCCAATCTATAATGTCCCTGAACAAATCTTGATCGATACACAAATCCTGACGTGCATAGCCCCCATTCTATACCAGCGCCCCCACCAGCAAGAAAGTCCCCATCGGTATAACCAAAGTCCCTTGGCCTGAGTTAAGCAATAAAGTCCTGGTCGAGTATAACAAATTCCTGATCATATAACAAAGCCTTCATCGAGTATACTGTGCCTTGATCGAGGAAGAGTAAAAAGTCCCTGGTCGAGTATAACAGCACTTTGATTGATTATAATAAAGCCTTCTGTTCGAGAGAATAAAGCCCTCTGATCGAGAGAATCTAGTTCTGATCGAGTATAACAGCCCTGATCGAAGTATTATGCCTCTCATCGAAAGTATAACAAAGCTCTGATCGAGGCAAAAAGCTCCTTGGTCGAGCATAACAAAGTTCCCGTCAGATAAGTAACAAAGTTCCATTATCGAAAGAGAATAAAAGCGCCCATGATCAGTATAACAAAGGCCCCTGGTCGGCAACAAAAGTTCCATGATCGAGTATATCAAAGACCCCTGGATCGGCAATGTCCCCTGATCGAGTAAAACAAACACTCCTGATCGAGTATATAACAAAGTCCCCTGATCGATATACCAGCGCCCTTGATCGAGTAAGTACAAAGTCCCCTGATCAGCAATAAAGTACCCTAATGGAGAGCAATAAAGCGTCCCCTGATCGAGTATACAAAGTCCCAAGATCGAGAGAATAAAGCTGCTTTTGTCGAAAGCAAGTCTCAGGATCGAGTAGGCAACAGCGCTACCGTCGAGTGAGGTCGCCCTTGATCGAGTATAACAAAGTCCTTGACTGAGTATAACAGCCCTTCTAATCGAGTAATGTGCCCTGATCAGAGTATAAAAAAAGTCCCCTGGTCGAGGATAAGTCCCTCATCAGCATAACAAAGCTTCTTGATTGAGTATAAACAAAACTTCTGGTCGTCTAAGTAACAAAGTCCCGTGAGTCGAGTTTAACAAAGTCTCATTAACGAGGCACCACAGGCTCCCCTGATCAGAGTATAACAAAGGCCCCTAATCGGTATAACAAAGTCCCTAATCGAGTATACTGAAGTGCCTTTGGTTCGCGTATATGTTCCACTGATCGAGTATAAACAAATTCTGTTCCGAAAGAGCAATAAAGATCCCTTGATCGGCAAAAGGAAGGCCCTCGATCGAGCAGGCAACAAAGTTCCCTCGTCGAAAGCAGCAACAAAGTCCTACCATTGAGTAAGACAAAGCGCCCTCATCGTAGTATAGCAACAAAGGCCACTGATCGAAAGCATACCGAAGTCCCCTGATCGTGTATAACAAAGTCCTTGATTGAGTGAGCAACAGTCCTTTAGATTGATGAGAACAAAGCCTCGCTCCGAGAGAACAAAAGCCGTCTGATCGAGTATAAAGCCTCTGATCGAGTATACTGTGCCACTCTGACGAGTATAAAGCCTGGTCGAGCATAAATAAAGCTCCTCGGTCGAGTATGTTCCATTATTTATATACCAAAGGCCTATGACGAGTAGCAAAAGGCTTTGTCAGTATAATAAAAAGTCTCCTGATCGAGTATATCAAAGTCCACTGATCGAGTATAACAAAGTCCTGATCGAAAGTAAAACAAAACACCCTGATCGAGAGTAACAAAGTCCCCTGATCGGGTATAAATAAAGTGCCCTATTCTGATTATAAATAAAGTCCCCTGATCCAGCATAACAGCGCCCCAATGGAGTATGTTGCCCGTGACCGATTATACCAAAGTCTCAAGATCGAGTATAACAAAGCCGTCTGGTTGAGAAATGGAACAGTTCCCCGATCGAGTATTATAGCCCTGATCAAGTATAGCTCAAAGCCCCGATCGAGTACAAAAGTTCTTGTTTCATATAGTGCTTCGTCAGATTATAAAGTTCCATTATTGAGTGGAATGTTCTACGACGCAGTATAACAAAGCGGCCCTTGGTCGAGTGGCAACAAATGTCCTGATCGAGTATAACAAAAGTCCTTTGAACGAGTATATCAAAGTCACCATGACGAGTAAAATAAACACTCTGATCGAGTATAAATGGAAGTCCCTGATCGAAAGTATAAAGTCTCTGATCGAGGCAACAAAGTGCCTCGATCGAGTATAATAAAGTCCTCTGGATCCAGTAACAAAGGCTACTAATACGGATTATAACAAAGGCCCTCAGATCGAGTATAACAAATTTCACCGAGAATAAAGTCCTGATCGAGAATAACAAAACTCATCGAGCAACAAAGTCTTTGATCGAGTATAAACAAAGTCCCTGGTCGAGTATAACAAAGTCCCTAGTCAGGAGTTTAAAGTCCTACTAATGAGTATAAACATAGTATTCTTGATCCAGTACAACAAAGGCCCCTAATCGAGTAAGCAAAGTCCCTGATCGAATGGTAACAAAGACCGGGTCGAGTATAACAAATTTGATCGAGTATTTCAAATTCTGTTCGAGTATAAAAAGATCCTTGATCATAAAAGAAGTGTCCCTGATTGAGTATAACAAGTTTTCCGATCGAGGACAAAGTTCTTATCGAGGAAAGCCCTTGTCGAGT